>NW_019524860.1:47362-105692 GCF_002814215.2 Seriola lalandi dorsalis
CATGTTTTTTGATCCTTCATTGTCAGTGTTGTCGGACAACATTTAAATATTTCTAGTATTTATGTTGTTGATTTAAGCTAACGTGTTTTATTAAAACCATCAACAAAGTTAAAGCAAGTGCTTCATAAATAACAGCATTATAAACTACATTAATTTAAACAATTTACAACACTGGACATGTATAAAAGAATAATAAATGGATTCATTAAATACTGTAGTGTACAATTTACAATCAACTGTAACTTTAAAATCGAAAAATAGTTGTGGATGAAGTTAAAGCTGAATTTCACTGTCATATGTAAGTTTGCTTAATAAAAAAGAAGTAGTTGAATCAACCGAATTTTTAGTAACAAGTATAATTATTCATCATGAGTCCTAATGTGTGAGACTGTTCATATTTATTTGCTCCAGTAACAAACATATTTTTAAAATATAATGTCAGTTACTGTTACAGGTCTATTATACACTGGTAACACATTTTGTATCCTCTGGGGTTCCTCGTGTCCAAAAAAGGACACACAAAGAAAATGCTATAAAATCATCATATATCAATATTTTTTTCTGCTTTTTTTTACGTACATCTCTTAAACCACTTCAGTTCTGCTCAAAACTACCAAATGTTTATTAGTTTTCAGGATTTTAACCCTTTAAATGCCAGTTTGAAGACATGTTGCCTCTTGTTTTATTAAAAAAAACAAGACAGAATATGAGATATTTCCCACATAATACATAATGGAGGGATGTGACATTGTTTTATATCAGAGTCTTTTATATCAAAACCTTTCTCAAAACCAGAGTATGATCAGGGTGACTTTTGAACACTGGAAATAAATCATGTACTCATCCCGGCAGAAGCCCCCGTGGCACTCAAAATTTCCCTGGAATTTTCTAGTTGTTATTAAAATTGGTAAGTTCATAAGACAAATTAGAAAAGCACAAACTCTAGTATCTATCTCTAGATCCTGTATTGTCACTGTTGAAGGACGGACACATTTAAACATTTCTGTTATTGTTGATTAAAGCAACATAGAAAATCTTTGATTAATTACAAATTCAGGAAAAATGTCAATGTGTTGTGATTTCTATACTGTGCTGCTGCTACTGTTAAAATTCATACCAGACACGTTCCATAAAAACCATCAAAGCAAAGCCTCATAGACTTTATTTCACATTAAAACTGCATTAATTTCAAGCAGCAGCATCTCCGCACGGCTCAGCCAGGAGCCTGTTGCTGATGCGGGTGGGTGCACTTGGTGTCCTCGGGGACACAGGTCAGATCCACCCCTCCCTCCTTCCTTCCCAGCTCCACCCTCTCATCCAAACTTGGTTTCTTCTGGCTCCAAAAAACCAAGATGGCGACATCCATTAAGCCAAACTCGACGCTTCAAAACAGCAGTTCATGAACCAATGGGTGACGTCACGGCAGTTTGCCACTTCACACAGACACACAGACACACACACACAGTACAGAATACCAGATTTTAGTGTTTGCGGACCTAATACCTAGTTTATTGAACAAGGTTCCCTGAGCTGATGGAATCTGGTGGCCACAGCAAATGAATTGGTGATTGTCACATTTGTAATGTTTTCTTTTATGGTAGATGATGCACAAACACACAGCTTAGTAAAGTCCAGGCAGGAAGACAACAGCAAGAAGCGCCTGGGTTCAGCTTCAGCCCTGCTTCTTTCTTGCAGTGTTGCATGTTCTCCTTGTGTTTCCTCCAGGGACTCTGATTACTACAACAAAGACATGCACATTTAATTTGTCCATAGGTTTGTGTGTGTATGTGTGTGTGATAGTGTGTTGTTGTTGTTGTTGTTGTGTGATAAACCATTTACCTGCTTTCCTTCCAGTGCATGCTGGGATACATTTTCAATACTTCAAACTTTTTTGTTTGAAGTTTGACTGTATAATAAGATTTACCCTAAAATTACAGAGAAAATCTTTTAATTGTTACTATGCACATTAACCTTTATAATAACAAGCTACATTTTTAATTACAGGTAATTACTGTCATTTTACATAGATTTGTGTGTAATTTAAAAAAGCAGAAAAAATACTGTATAAATACAGTAATTTGTCTTTACAAAAATGGGAAATAAATGTAATTCATTATTATTGGCATAATGCTTAAAATAAAAGTTTGGCTTTTAATTCACAGATAATTTCTGTCATTTTACAGAATTTTGTTCACAATTTTAAAAAACAGAATATTACTTTAAAATTAGGATTTATTTATTTTTTTACAGTGTGTGCCATCATCTCACTCTGACTTTGGAAATTGCCTCAGATATCATCTTGTGTCAGACGGCTTCGCTGAAATATGAAGGCCTCAGATCGGGTCTCATCATGCAGGTCATTATAAGACTTGGAGAATATGTTTTGTCTTCTTTGTACTTTTTTAATTACTCGCAGTAATCACTCCCAACCTCAGCTGACATGAAAACTCCTGCTCTCACTTGTTCTCCTCGCAGGTTCACACATGCTTTCTGCGTGCTCAGCAAAAAGAAAAAACTCTGAATAGCTATCTGAGCTTTTAATCTGTTTCAGCAGAAGCACAGAGGCATGATGGGAAACTCCCGCCAGCTTGAGGACTGCTGCCAAATGCCAACAGACTCCTAAATGTCACAATATTTGAGTCCAGTGTTCAGAGAGCAGAAATGAACTTTAACTCCCGAGAAAAGGGAATCACATTTACACCATTTAGCAGGTTCAGAGCTGCTGATGTAGAATTCATCAATCATGACTGTGCAACACCAGCCCAGGGCCAAACCTGACATTATCAGCTCTACTTAGGACTTATTAGTGTAATTAATCTTTCTCTGTGGGTATCTCTGGCTGTTACAGGCTTGTTACAATGTCATCCTGGCTGCTGCCACCACAGCACCCAGTCTCCCATCAGATAAAAGCACATACAGTACATGTATACGTGTTAATGTTCGTGCGCTTGCGATTCTGAGGGTCTGTTTTCGTCTGCTTTTATCTGTTTTTCCCTCTTCTTCAGGCTTGACCTGTCTCCTTCCTGCCGTGTGTTTACATCTGTCTGTACGTTACACGAACCATCTGCAAGGTGACGAATAAAGACAAGATCATGTTGACGGCAGGAGTTCTCGATAACCAGTATCACATTCCGATCTGATCTGTGTTTCTCGTCCTCTTTTTCTGACCCGTCTTATCCACAACGGGCACTCTTTCGGTTTTGGAATGCAAATCAAAACTGGAATCGTCTTCACACACACGTCAAAACAAGCCGGCTGCACGGGGCAACAACAAATACCACATGGCTTTGTGTTGTTGGTTGTTCTTGGACATGTCTCAACACTGTCCACGCCACGTTATTGCAGGGTTGAAGCAAAAAATAGCAGCGTCCTCAAATCTCTCCGCAAGCATTACATGTGTGTTTGTGCTTTTTCTGCCTGATTTGTCTCATCTGAACATGTGTGAGCCTGTTGTGTGATCGACATCTCCCCCAGTCACTTGTTTGTTAGTTTTATTGCAGCTGAAATGTTGAGACAACTTTCACTTGTAACAGTATGTGGAGTTTAGTGTCAACAGCTCAAGGTATTTGTGAAAAATGTATTCATCATTTCACAGCTCCATCATACTGATCGTGAACAGTAAAAACCACAAACCACATAACTCAGAAAAGTCTTACAAAGCATCAGTAAATTTTTGTGCGATTCATATGTATGATGAATTATAGGGAAAATAAAGACAAAATCACTCAACTTCATTTCCTTGTGTTGCATTTATGAGCATTTATTATTATATTATATGATATTATATTATAATATTGCCTATTTAAAAATTTAAAATTTTTGCATGTTCACCCGACCACCTAAGTTGTGCAAATGTGGTGAATGAGAGAATGAAAGGTGCTATGTACGATTTGTTTCCCGTCCTTCATCCTACTCTTGTTAAGCGGTCACACACTTTTCTAGTTTATTTTTACTTTTCATGTTGTTGTTTCGATGGTGTTTTTGTTCTTTGATTTAGATGTTTTTTAATTATGGCGCCACTTACAGGCCAGAACTTTATGTTCTTTGGTTCCACTGTTGTTGCATCTATCTGTACAAATAGCCTCACACTTGATTTCTCATCTAGCAAAATTATTGGAGTGCCATATGAACATCATTGCTTCAGGCCTATTTTATATATATACTGTATATATATATTTTTTATTTATTTTCTTTGCCAGAAGGAAGAAGATAAGAGCTGCAAGATGTCTATCATTGGTTATCAGCATTACATGGGGCTGTTATCCTGTCTATAAACTTTTAATCCTATAATTCCCTTGAATTCTCTTTTTATCAGACATAAACTTTGTAAATTTGCTTCAACCACATCATCAGTTTAAGATAATTTACAGTACACCAGCAATGTAAACAACCTCAACCCGTATTTCACTCCTTTTCCTCCACGCTGTGACAGAACAGGAAGATGTGGGTTCATGAACATTTGCATTACATTTCCCACAATGTGAATTATGGGCGCAGGTCCACATGAATTTCCACCCAGAGCAGGATGATAAAGTTCCACCCAACAGAGAGGAAATACTCGGCAGAGACTCCCAGAGAGATGCGAAGCCGCAGGCTCGACTGACTTTTTGCTCTCGTCAGTCGAACTGCACATTTCCGATGACTGGCTGTTGCCTCCTGGTGACAGGCGAGTTTGTTTTGGCACACAGGACAGTCCTAACCACACCACACCCCCACTTCACCCCAACTCATGGGACTCACATACAGGGACATATATTAGCAGTTACTGGTCAGCTGATGACAGAGTATGTGGGGGAAGAGGTTGTAGCATGCTAATATGCTAACAAGAAAAAAATCACTAAAGCAACATCAGCTCGGCACCATCAAGTCACTGTTGACATCAGGCTGCAGCCAATAACGAGCTAACCTATGTGGACAAAAGTATTTGGACACAGGGCAGTCAGGGACTTTTGTTGCATCTCTCTCATTTCCTGTGATACTGTATCTAATAAAGGCAAAAATAGAAAAAGAAAGTATGCCCATTCAAAAAGACATTAACTAAAACATTCAACATACAAAACAAAAGTGTGGTCCTTACTCAGCATGGCAACCTGCTGGTCAAGATTAGCTTCACAATAAAAGCAAACAGGTTGTATTTGCCGCAGTATATTAAACAAACTATATCAACTGTGGCCCAACAGAAGCCAGTGTTTGTCAGAGGAAACATATATACACATAGATCAGACCCGGTCACATAGTGTATGTTAGTCGTCAAGGAAAGGATGATTGCACGGTGGGTTTTTTTCTGTTCACCTTGCTTCTCTTTGCAGACTCACACCTGCCTGTGAACAGCTTGCTGAGGACGACGTGCCTTGCTTGAAGGCTTTCTGCCCGTGGATGTTGAGGAAGATACCTTTTCAGCAAAATCAGAGGCATTCAGGCATTTGAACTCAAAATCTACTGGAGCACCAAACTCCATCAGCTCCAGTCGACTGCAACTTCCTCTGCGAAGAAGAATTAATGAACTATTAGACGCTCTGAAGAGAGGCAGTGTTTGTGTGTGTGGGAGTATAATATGAGGAATCCAGTGTCTGTGCTGACAACCCTGTTATCTGTGGAGTTTGTGCTGTACACAATGAGTCTCTGTTCGCCTCAGTGGCTGGTTCAGACTGAGGGGGCCAGCGAGGGACTGTTCGCCCTCTGCAGCGCCTACGAAGGCTTCTCCAGCTGCGTCACGCTTCCAGCCTGGCTGGGTAAGCATCCATGATGCTGTCATTTATTTACTAAATACTTAATGGAAGTTTTGTTTTACTGAGTATTTATTTTGTCATGTATTTATAACCTAACCCAGGAACAAAACAGTGCAAAAAACAAAGCAAGCTACAGCTGTGTTAAGAGTTAGAGCACAAATATAGAATGTAAATATTATTAAAAAAATAAAATAGTAATTTGACCCAACATATTCCTGGGTCCTCAGCCCGAGTCTGGCCCATATACTTCCACATCTCTGCAGATTGTGGTTGTTATCCCTTTGGCTTTGGCTGACAGCTTTGGTCCAGATGTGGAAGCAGCATCTGACAATCATGCTGTATGTAAATGACTCGAGCCGTGGAAACCAGGTGGATACTGGCCCCGAAGAAAACAAGCATGTGGCCTGAGTATGGGCCGGATTTAACATGATATTTGCACACAGTACCAACATGCTGATGCTCACATGCTAACCTAACAAACTAACAAACTAACAAACTAAACACCCGGATATTAGAGATGTTAACAGGCTAACACATATGAGCATGTTTAATAGCTATCATAGGACAGTTGATGTTATAAAGAAGATGCTTAAAAACGCTAATCTTATGCATGCTAACATGCTATCGTTCAGTTCAAAGCGACAAACATCGTAGACTGAGCAGAGTCAAGCCTGAAAAGCTGAGTCAGCTTCTAATATTAGGGGAATATATGACATTTCATAACAGTTATTATGTCTGATTTAGGGATCATAACGAAGCGTGTCCGACCACAAACTGAATCCACAAAATCCTGAATGAACATGCACATCTGATCAGGCAGATGGGACCGAAGACATGAGACCTCCGGGATCAAAAATGTCAACAGCCATGGAAGTCGTATTATTCCATCATAGCAGAAATGAACATATCCAACTTGCTCTTGTTGACTGACCAGCAGTTAAAAAACAAAATAGTTTAGTTTACCATCACAGAAAACGACAAATGCTCACATTTATTCACATGAGGTGTGAGGTGAAGCTGGAACCAGCAACATTTTGGCTTAAAAAATGAAGATCAATCAACTATAGATTACTGGAAACATTGAAACTGACACACACTGTGGGGGTCAAGAGGGGCCCCACATTTTTTCTTTTTTTTTTTCTTGCCCTTGGGGCCCCAGGAGGTTAATCCGCCTGTGTCACTAAGTACAACATTTTAAATCTTCTACCTGCAGGAAACTACAGTTTGTCCTGGATGTTTCTGTCTGCGACCGCTCTGCTGACCGTCAGGCCTGCTCTGACCAGAGGGAGGAAGGCCATCGCCGCTCTCATCCTCAACCTCATCTCTGGTACAACTGACTGAAGCTGTACATTTTTTAACCATATACAGGCAAAGATCACTGAACGTATTCTTGCCATTTATTCAGACTACAGCACGAGAACCACACAGACCAAGCACAGTCCTTCACTTGTTCCAGCACATACAGCAAACAGCAGATTAGCACAAATATGTGGATCTTAAGTAGGTCAGTGACTGATGTGAGCGGTTTGTTCTCTTTGTGTTGTGTATTTGTTTTAGTGACGTTTTTTAATCCGTCTTTCACTACATTATTTGGCGGAAAAATTTACTTAAAGTTACATTATCATATATTCACTACGCCTAAAGTGCTCATGTTATTTTGCAAATTTTTACTCAGTAACTACAACTCAAAGTAAAACTGTATCTAAAACCTAATTTGAATTCAAATTTTGAATCACCACATGATATTCATTTGCAGGCAGGGACTGTATTGAAATCTCTCCCTTGTGTTTCATTCAAAGACACTGACATCTGATATTTGGCTGCTTGATTTCTTCTAAAGTTGCCCTCTGTGGCGGCGCTCTGATCGCCTTCCTGGTGTCCATCGAGCAGCAGGAACCTGAGCTGCTGCAGCATCTCGGCTGGACCTTCTACATCTGCTGCACCACCCTCCTCTACGCCTCGCTGGTGACGGTGCTGCTGGGGGTCGTTCATGGTGACAGCGGGCGGGTTGAACCGGCTGTGAGAGCAGGGGCGGTGGATCTGTCTGTGATGGCAGCCTGATGAACAGACAGAAATGGAAATGTATATTGTTGCTGTATATTCACATTATAATATTGTAATGTTTGAAGCTATGTAACGTTTTAAACTCATGTTTCCTCTTCCTCCCTCTGTGGTCTGTTTCTTGTGCTGCTGCAAATCAATACATCAATGAAATGTTCTCTTTGTATTTGTGTTTTCATAACTTAAAATATACAAAACATTGATCAAACAGCTGACGACGTGTCTGAAGTGTTGGTCTTAAAGTTTTCTCCTGAATGAATCACACAGACACTGAGAGTCTGGAGTTTGTCCCTCTGGGTCTCAACTGGAAAATCATCAATATAAACTTGATGAAACGCAAAAGACTCAATCAAAAAACACTTAACACTGACCGAGCGTATGAGGAAGTACACTGATTTAAAAAAATAAAAACCTGTCCTGGAGCTCTTTAGAAAAAAAAACAAGTTAAGATGAAGGAGGAGGAAGTTAAAACAGCTCAGAAAAGTGAACCCACAGCACCACCTGGTGGTTACAGCATTGTGCTTTCCACAGCTTCAGTACCAGCAAGGAGAGGTTCAGTATGTTCAATCCAACCGACTGGATATGCGGTAAAAAAAAAAAAAAATATATATATATATATATATATATATATATATATTTATATAACAGTGTGTACAGACGGAAGAATAACAGCATATGACTTATCGATCTGGAGAGTAGAGTGGCATATTTACTCTGCTGTAGTGCAGGAAATTGGTTTTGGGATCAGCCTGGTTTTTATGCACTGTTAGAAGAAACAGCTGGCCTCTTTTTGGACTGTGTTGTACACACTGAATACGACATGAGCTTCTACATCGGGGTGAACAGAGAATTATATAATATACAATATACAATATACTGTATAAGGGCCAGTCGTTTTTAAACAATTACTTTTGCCAGACATCGGAGCGTTTTGTAAACATGCAAATACTTTAATTTTTTTGTGCAATTGCCTTTTCCACACAGATGCATGGTTAAATGTTTAAGCTTTAGAGTTTAGTTTATCAGAGATCCTATTTGATTGTGAAGATTGGATACTACTACTAAATTAACTAATTTAATGAGGTCGTATTTGCCACTAAACAGTGTCAGCTAGAATTGGGCATAAGGTGAAATATGGCTCTCATTTCCATTGGTACCAGTAATTACCACTTAAACCGCAACCAAATAATATAAGTGTTATAGACTCTGCTTTTTGAGGTGTGTCCCCTGGGAATTACCCTCGGACTGCTGTAAAGTGTCGGTTGTTGTTGCCTCTGTTGGCTCTGACTGTAACGTGTCCAGTTGAAAACCTGTTTGTACTTAATTTCTGATCCGCTAATTCCTCATTAAGGTGGGAGAATAGTCAATTTACTGACTTTGTTCTGTTACACTATATTGTTGGTATTTGTGCTGGTTTTGCATTGCACACGTAGGGCTGCCGTACTGTAAGTAATTATAAGTGTTGGTTGTTGTTGTTGGAAACTGTTTTGGTGTCACACTTGGAATACAGAACTCAAGATAAGTGTGGAAAGCTAAGACACTCGGTTACATAAGGTTCAACATAACCTGTTTCATGCTGAGAAATTTTGGTTTGAACCTAGAGGTGGGCCATCTGGCAAAATGATCATATACGTAATCACTGTCTGTATTCTGTTTCGCTTTGATTTTATTGTGGCCCTGGCTGGAAGTTGTGATTTGTATCTTTCCGCCGCGTAGACGCTCTAGGCCCTTTCACGCTGTGCGTCACGAAAACGGAAGTAGTCAAACACCGTGGGTGTTTACATCCGGTTACCTTCAGTGCCTGCAGACCGTTGGTAAAACACCTAAAGGATCAACAAAATTATTTTCAACGAGTCACTCCACAATTTTCTGAAGACTAAAACGACTTATTCGACTATGAAGGCAATTCCCCTGGTGCTAGGCTAACGCTAGGCTAACGTTAACTGGTTAACTGCCTGGGCTAACTGTAAACAAGCTCACTGTTTAGCAATCTCTGGATATGTTGAGTTAATCTACTTACTCGGTCTTAGCTAGTTTTACTATTTCAAAATGTTTTTTTAGTAACAGAATTCTAACGTTTCCCCCTTTGCCCCGATATATGCAGTGTTGGGGATAGTAGATGGAGGGGTGGCAATTCTGGCTAGATGCCACAGATCAAGTTATGGTCAAGTTAATTAAGGCTACTGCGGTTGCAGTGTGTTGTGGCTATGTTCAAGTTCAATTACTGCGGTTGCAGTCTGTTCTGCTGTTCCTGTGTTAAAACATTAGGGTGCATGTCTGAAGCTGCCTGTAAGTAGTCAAAGTTCAAATGAATTGCACCACAAATTTCCTATGTTCCCGACCTCATACATATGTTTGGTTCATACCCCTGACTAAACAGTGGCTTTGCAAATGGAGTTGAACACCTGCCACCACACTGTGGTAGCCCACAGCTTTAAACAGGATAGGTCAGATGCAATTTAGGCAACTGCAACCGCAGTAGCCTAAATTAACTTGAACATGGCACTTAATTGTTCATATAAGCAACATGGAAGTAATTTGGCTGCTCTCTTTTTTTCCTTGATCCGTGGCATTTTGCCCACATTGCCACGTCTCGATCTACTATCTCCAACACTGCATGTGTCTGGGCAAAGGAGAAAATATTAGAATTCTTTTACTAAGAAAACACAGAACAGGACGGCTGTCTTCAGCGGCAGTTAGCGGGCTCGGTGTTTAACTTGACAGTGGGCGGGTTAACAGTGACTTTTATCAATCTCTCCATGATTCCTGTACCTGCAGCTGGAGCTGTGTGAGGCCGCCTCCTCTGAAACTGATGGGAGCTTCCTGCATCACTTGCACCTGACTGAGTTAGGTAATGGTAAATGAAATGAATAGTAGTAAAAAAATCAAAACATACTCGATACTGTATGGTGAAGAGCAGCTTAAAATGTCCTGTTTCCCAGCAATGGAAAGTTTATTTCATCTAGTGTAAATTGTGTTTTCATAGAGATGCCAGAGCCCACCTCAGGCCAGAAGCACACTTTACCACAACCAGCAAGAAATAGTAAGTCTTACTACACCCCACACATTAGTCAAAGGATTTTGAACTTGTAAAGTGATGTTCACAAATATTTCCGAATGTATTTGTATATCAACCTTTGTGAACATGTAAAATAAATCTGCATGAGAAATTCACGTTTGTATGTTTGAAGAGATGTAGAAGAGCGTTGTATTTGTTAAAGACAATGTGATTAAAATTGAAAAGAAATGACATTAGTGGTGAGATAACACAAACACACTGAAAGAAGTGCGTTTGTCAACGTCTGTGTAAATATAAACTGAAGAAAACTGAACTAATCCTTCCAGGATGTGCTGTGGATATGAAGGCAACAGAACCACCTGCCCTCTGATCAGACTGTCACTGTCCAGTTAGATTCAGGTGTAAAACAGGGTCAAACTTCTACTAGTAACTTCAGTGTCACACACTGTGTGGGAACTTTGAGCACCAAGCTGTAAACAAAGCACTTTGTCTTTCACAGTGTCTGTGTGTTTCCTCACCACTGGTCATTGTTTGATTTCATTCACAAAGTCTCGTTTTTTTATTTTTACAAATGCAAAACTTGTTTGCAGTATTTTATTGTCTTTGAGGGTAAATTACAACACATTACAACAGAACTGCATTAAACTAGAGTGAAACCCATCAGCATATTATGGTTGTTTTTACAGTTTTATAGCTATGGTTAGTAAAGTGATATGTCAGGGTTGTTACTGAGTACTTCCTCATTACTTCATCATTATGTCACAATGAGTTCCTTCACAACAAATCAAAGATTTCCAAACAAGTATTTTAATTATAATATTCAAGCTTATATATATATAATATTAATAATCACATCCACGTTATTTTCTGATGCATTAGTGATCAAGACGACTTAAAATAAAAAGTCTAATAAACTGATTCATTTGAACTCATCTTAAACATTTAACCATGGATCTGTGTGGAAAGGCAATTACACAAAGTACAAACTTTTAATTGGGGAAAAAAATGAAGTATTTACATATTTACAAAACACTCTGACATCTGACAAAAATAATACATAATTTAAAAATGCCTGGCGCTTGTAGAGAAACGATGTACTGGCTGTACATTGATGTTTGTCACACCTAAAGTTACCTTGACTGAGCCAATGGCATATTTCTCCTAATAGATTTGTCATGTGTGTCGATAACTGCAATGTTAGTCCTACATACCAGGAGCGATATGTGCAGCCCGTTCTTCATCTTTCTTTTCCTCTCAGGATCAGTGTGACAAACGTCAGTATATGTTGCTCTACAAGTGACATTCATTTCGAAGTTATGGTTTTTGTCAGACGGAGGAGCATTTTGTAAATATTCACTTTAAAAATAAATAAATAAATAAAAGCAGTTTGTATTTTGTGTAATTGCATTTCCACACAGATCATAGTTAAAACATTTAAGATGAATTAAAATGATATTTTCTTAATTACATTTATTTTTTTTTAAGTCTACAACATCACTAATATTCTTAACACATATTAAGAATGACATCCAGGTTGTTTTCTGATGCATTAGTGAAGTGTATGTGGGTGGAATATTATGATTGAAGTATTCGTTGGAAACTTGATGAAGTAATGAGGAAGTACTCAGTAACAACTCTGACGTATCACTTTACTAACCACAGTTATAAAACTGTAAAATTAACCACAACATGCTGATGGATTTCACTCTAGTTTAATGCAGTTCTGTTGTAATGTGTTGTAAATTACCCTCAAAGACAATAAAATACTGCAAACAAGTTCTGCATTTGTAAAAATAAAAACAAACAAGCAGTTTGTATCTTGTGTAATTGCATTTCCCCACAAATCATAGTTGAAATGTTTAAGATGAGTTAAAATGATATTCTATTTATTACATTTATTTTTTATATATATATAATGTGGCTTGAATATTATAATTAAAATACTTGTTTGGAAACTTGCTGTCTCTGATTTGTTGTTAAGGAACTTATTGTGATATAGTGATGAAGTAATGAGGAACTACTCAGTTACAACTCTGTATATCACTTCACCGACCACAGCTCTACAAACTGTAAAATACCACTTAAACCACAACCAAGTACTATAAGGTTTAACAGCCTGTTTTATGCTGAGAAATGTGGTGTCAACATATGTATGTTAGTTTAGCAGCAGATGTTTTTAAAAACAAACTCTAACTGTTGTTAGCTGTATCTGCTGTTTAATGTCACCTTTGCTGGTTGTGCTTGAACTAGTAAATTTATATTGCTCAATTTTCATACCTTTTGTAATAGCAGTATATGCTAAATGATGTTTAAATGAATGATTAATAAATCGTATATGTCCTTACAATGCTTCAAAACCTAAGCTAAGTTGTTCAGGAGCCTCCCCTGGCAGCTAGGGGTCTTCCTCCTCCTCCTCTTCCTCCAGACGATGAACAGCCTGGCCCCTCATCTCATGCTGTTGTTCCTCCCCTCGCTCCAGCGCCACTCACCTCTGCCTGGACGATGTGTACCCAGGACCAGAGCCTGCAAGAAGAGGATGGCGGCACAAAGCTGCTGCGGCAGGGCGGGGGCAGCAGAGGGGAATACATCTGCAGCAAGTGTGGCAGTGATCGACACTGACCACACTCACATCGCAGGTGTGTCACACCGTTGGTGGAAAGACTGGAGGGAACAGAAGACAGGAGGGCAACTTTTTCTATCTTCATTTATTACTTTTCATTTACATCATTTATATGTTGTACTTGGAGTGGTGTTTGTGTCACCTGATGTCTCACGATTATCTCAGTCCAGTGTCTCACTCTTTTAGCTCTGTGTTTGGTCTCCACCAGCTCCTGAGGGAAATCTCTGTCTCTTTAGCTGCTAAATGCTCCGCCATGTTCACCAGCTGCTCTCAGACCGTGTCTGTGCGGTTTGCTGCTGAGGAGGTCGTGGACGGTATATATTCTATTAAATTGTGAATTTCCTCAACACAATAAATGGTTAAATGGCTCTTGGATCCATTAATGTGCACACCAGTCACCCCTAGTGACCTGAATGGTTTGATGAAAATGATGTGAATCATATGCTGTGGCCTTCACGGTCACCAGTTCTCAACCCAGTTTAACAACCACTGAAGCTCAACACCTTATTACTACACTTCATCTTGGTTTTTTTTTCTTTAATTTGTCAACTGTCTGGTATATTACACATCACTGAGATGTTTTACTTGTCTATGTTCATTAGACTTCCACATTATTAACAGACCCAACTCTTCCTCCGTCATTTTAATTGGCTTAAGCTGCGCAACAACCCCTAAATCTTTTATGTTCCAACCATATATGGAACGACCCCTTCACCTCTCCCCAACACATTTATAGAGAATGAACCGTAACCTGCACACAGCATTGTGTGTGTGTGTTTGTGTGTGTGTGTGTGTATATAGCCTTTAATGTTCACCCAAAGTAACAGATTAAGTAACCTCACTCAAATGATGAATAGCTACATACATGAATGGTAAGATTTTACAATAACATTGAATTCCGATCAGTTTTGGGCTCAGTTATGAATTAAGTTCATTATTTACACAGTTTGTTTATTTATTTAGCTTAGCTCTACTTAAATTGACCGCTGCAGCCAGCTGATTTTTTCAAAATGCGCAACCTTTACTTTGAAAACGAGCTGTCTCTGTTTCCGGCTCTCGACTTCCTTGTTTAATTTCCATGGTTCAAGTTGGACAATGGAACAAACGCTGCGCTGAATGGACGTGCACGTCTTCATTTAATGGGACAATAACACACGCAAAACGTTAACAGCGTGTAGGCAGCATCTGCTAATGAAGAACGAGCTCACAAATGTCAACATACATTTGCACTGAGCACAAGTAGGACAGGGAAATAAAGCAATAAACCATAAACTGGCATTTTTCCTTATACAACGTGAACAACTGCAGAAGAATTATACTTCATGCACGGACCCTTTCCTCTGCAATTCTCAACGTTATTTTCCCTAATTCACTTATATTGCTACAGGACATTGTATATTTTATATGCTTATTTCATCCTATACCGATTACATATTTAAGGATAACACGGCTGTTGTAACCGGTGACCACATCTTTTATTTTTCTGTATGAATCCATCTACACGAGTGTTCCTCTAATAAATCACTAGGTGGCACCAAAGCATTACTTTATGACATTGCACTCCGCTTCGCCATTCCCATTTTTTTCCCTTTCTTGTTAAATGGACTCGCCCATGAGCCGCCCCTTGTGACTAAATCTCTGTCAAGTCAAACACAGATAACAACAGCTAGACAGGAAACTTGTTGATTTTACTTTCAAAATAAGATAATACACTCGCTCAGACTGATCAGGTGTAATTATAAGCAAAAAAACGATAATATCGGAGCACCATAGAGCACTTACTCAGAAACGTTCGGCGGATTAAATTTTGGTAGACACTAAAACAGAATTTAAATTATTATATTGTATTATGGTGCATGGCAAACAATGGGGTGGTTCTCATTCGCCGTTGGGTTTAATTGACTTTTTCAATGTAATTGATAGCTACATTTTTTATGAGACCACATGTAGTACTGCGCATTTAGGTCTTTACTGTTAATAATGAGAAGGACATTTTCTTTTTTAGGGGGAAAAAAAAAACGCACACTGACACCGCCCTAAATACACCGTATCCTTCATTGTCTCTTTGTATTTTGCAACAAGCACGCCGCTCGCCCTTAGAGCTTTTATTTTGAAAAACCAAATCGAGGAAGTGCTACAATTAATTCTGTCCGACTTGACTCTGGTGTGTCAGTCACCATGGTGGCATACAACAGAGCACAGCGGCGGCGGACCTATCTTCACTTTTAGACCCATAAAAAAAGAAATGCTAATATAATGAATTTTCTCAGTGAGTGTACCCGGGTCTACCTCTCATAATGGACGCCAGGTTGTTGTTGACGGGGTAACCGTTAGCCGTTAGCTTACTTTTCTTTTTTGTTTGTTTGGCGGATCCTACATGGAATTTCTTTCCGTCGCTAGCAGAATGCTGAAGAGACAAGGAATGGCTTTGATGAACGTTGGCTTGAATAAAGGGACATTTTTCCACATTAAGTAAATAGTTACACGAGACTGTTTTCAGCTGCGCTTTTTTTTTTTTTTTAACAAAATAAAAGAAGTTTTCCTCCCCGGTGGGACTGGCGTTGGCTGCCGGTTTTTTTTTTACGGCTCGGGCAACAGAAAGACAGACACCCCGAGGAGACCGCTCGGCTGTCTGGCTCCAGTCGTGGCCTGGGTCCGGGCACTCCCAGCTTATCCGCTAGCATTGGAGCACAGGGCGACAAGAATAAAGCAAGACGGCAAGGAGACGTCTGCTGTATATATCCGTGCCCCTGGATATCTATAAACGTTTTTTTTTTCCCTCTAGGATAAGGAATTCAATATCTTCCAGACGGCGTCTTCCAAAACAATGGCGTCTTATGTGGATAACAGCTTTCGGCAGGCTGTGATGATGAATCCGGCTGAAAGGACGCAACAGGTCAGAAGAAATGACTAATTGTATTAAAACTATTAATAGAATCTGCATTCAAATGTGTTTCTTACTGCGGTGTTTTTCCACTGTGCTGCTACATTTATAAACACTGCAACATCCGCTACCCAGTGTCTCCCTGAACTGCAAGTGTTTCTGTGTGCAACTGTTGCCATTCAGCTAGTGCTGGTTGTTACGTATGGCTACATCCCGCTAAGCCCTCTATCAGCAGAGATAATCAAGGGCACTTAACATAACAAGGGCTGCAGCCACGGTGGGAATCTAACCGAGGTTATATTCTCAGCTCGTGCCTCCTGTTTTTACATTGGAGAATTGTGCATCTAAAAAAAAAAAAAAAAAGAAAAGAAAATGTCTTCGGTGCATCCGACTTTTGCATTTTGCAACCAAAAAAAAGAAGAAAGTATGTCGAAAAGGTTGCAAAGATGAGTGTGTAAGAGACGTAGACTGGAGCTAATCCTAATTTAGCCAATAGCCCAGACTAGCCTATCAAAACACACGTTACCTCCAATCATTTACAATAGACTAATTTGATTGACTTTTGAGTTTGGCCTCCTCCTTGATATTTTCTAGTTTTTTTCTTAGTTTTTTTTATTACCAATGGCACAGTACAGTTGTATTATTTGTTTTCTACATCTCATTATATATGTCACTATACTACACCACCTCAATATCATCTGATAAATGTTAATAGGGAAGTTTGGAGTGCATGTCTTCTGAATATGCAAATCCTGTGGGCTGTGGTTATTATCCCAGAGCCACATACACAAACAGCCACCTAAGCTTGCACTGCTTCAGATATTAGCAGTTATATCCCACAGATCCACACGGTTGGGCTCTAAAGATGGTATTCATTCATTTGAGCCACAGCCTCCCCTGCACATGGATGCTGCATTAGCAGAGGCTTTACACACAATGGGCAATCAATAGGCCACCACTTAAACCAGTGGGCTACAGTTAGTGGCACAGCTTTCTGCCTGTCTGTCTGACATTGAGGAAACAATTATGGAGTCATTGATGGCTCGTTAACTGTACTAGGCTCATGGTCTTTACAGCTCTATATGCGAGCTATGATTTGTATGGGTGAGAGATGCCATCATGCTTAAGGAAACAAAGATGGGGATATAGAACTTGGCTCGCATCAGTAGCAGCAATGTTCATATAAGCTGGGACTAGGCATTAGTGTTTTATAGTAGGGCTACAAGAAATAATGATTTGTATTATCAATAATTTGATTGTGTTCTTGATTTAATGCTTTTTCTTGGAGCCTACTAAACTAAAATATTCAGCTAATTATCATACACCATATACGACATATTAAAAATGAGTCATACAGTTAACCTTTTAACAGAACAGTTGCCAATTAATTTCTGTTAACTAACTAATTGAGTTACTCACTAATTGTGATAATTTTCTCTGATTTTCTTTCCTTCTTTTGCTCTTGTTTTGTTTCTTTTTCCCACAAAACAGGTGATTTTCACAGTAGGAAATAGTTGCGAGTAGATTTGATGATATGATCCTTTAAATAATAACAGGAAATTGCTCTGCAGCGTTCCACACTGCTGATGTGTACGTGAGAATATGATTCAAAGCTGGCAGTCTGTGATGCATGTGATATAACCTGCTTCACCCTGCAAACACCTGAAATACTTTACAGTATGTCAGCATGACCTTTGAGCGTATTATCAAAGTCTGAGCCAAGAATATGTGAGGAAATTTACTTGGAATTTCTGAGCTGGAAAATAGTCTGATTAAAAGATACTGAGGCTCGGATAAACTATGTCCTACTGGGATATTCAGTTAAAAAATGAGTGGTTTGCTAAGTGTGTTCTCTGGAGCCATGGTACGAACCCGAGCTGTGTCAGTACACAAACATTTCATTCAGGACGTCTTTGAAATGAATGGACAGGCAAATAATGAGTAACTCACAATGTTTAAAGATGATTTATTCATAGGGAAAAGTGTGATATTCTAACAGAAATTGAAAGTCTGTAGAAACAATGCATCCATGTTGTTTTGTAGTTGAATCAGAGAAGTCCACGTCTTTTCTCGCAGCAATAAAAGCCCTTAGAAAGTCTGTGGTTATTCTGTAGAAACGCCACAAGACGTGTCTGTGATAAGTGAGAAGTCTTTTCGACATTAATCTTCACAGCATTGAATATCATGTGACTGTGCGCCTCTGTTGGTCCTCTCCTGGGTGATTTTCAATAGCAGCACCGCCCCCGTTGTTCTTTTCAAGTGTCCGGCGAATGTGGCGGCTGACACAGTTTATCCTAATGGTGTTGGCAGGGCCTCTCTGTCAGGATTAGCTAACGGTTAGAGGGATCTGTCTTTATCGCTCAAGACTGACCACAGTGGGATTTGACCCTGTAGCTCACCCTATTGTCACATGGCAGGCTAAATAACTGACCACTTGACAGCTAGTGTTCACACTGGCTTTGTCACTTTGCTTCATTTTTCAACTGTAACTGGAGGTGCACTTAAATTTTTGACAGTGGATTAAAGAGGCAGTCTGATAGTCAAGAAAGCAGCGGGAGGAGGATGACACCATTCTTCTATAAAGCCCTGCTGCATGTTTCTGCAGCTGCGATATGAATTAAGATAACATGGCATGGCTATTTGATCTGTAATTAATTTTTTTTTCCAATTACATCACTGTGAAAGAAACACAAGTATTTCTCTTAACGTGCAGCGTGGTTCTCAGAAGCAGTGGGGCCGGTACATTCGAGAAGATGTTTTGAATTTGTGATCCTCCATTTCTGTGATGATTTAACCAGCTTTCACCCAGACTCAGTCTTACATTTTAGCTATTTTCAATTTCATTTAAAATTAGGTTCTATGGTGGATTCAATCATCTAAACTCAATCATGTCAGGGTTCATTTATCTTAAAAGAGCTCTTCCATTACTGTCTTCCTCCGGGATGTCTCTTCATTCACTGTAAGAATGACTGCAGGGAAGAGGTATTATCAGATTTGGTGATGACACAGTGACGGCGTGCCTGCTTGAGAAGTATTCTAGTTTGGGACTATATTTAAGGACTCTTGCAGATTTGTTATCCAAATTCTATATTACATTGATCAGAGAGACGGAATTGATTTTGCAGGACACCAAAGACTGTAAACCCCATGAAATTATCAAGTAGAAATACCACACAATCTCTTTTCATATCAGACGTGTCAGACAGAATAAGTCATTTTTAGATGCCTCCATTTCCACTGTATTAATCAGTATAGCTTCAGTAGAAGCTGTGTGCATCATCGAACATGAACCTTAGGCTTTGTTTGTGAGAGTGGTATCTATGACATGTTTGTTTGTCAGGTCACTAGGTCGGAGTCGGGCTGTCTTCCGCTGTGGAAATCATGCTTTGCTCAGCTCTGAGATCCAGCTTCTCTCACGATGTTGAAGTTTTGCAGCGTAGAAGTTTTATTTGAGGGTTAAGTTAGACTGTTTCATATCTAGAGGTTAAAGCAGGTTAAAGCAAATGAGCTTTTTACTTGGACTGACGGCTGCTGTGTGTATCTGCAGGATTGCTTGTTTACGTTGTTGCATAGCTGATGTCCTTACAGCATCCATCTCTCTTATCTAGTCGTTCAACTGTGCGTCACGAAGGACAAGGAGTAAGAAACCCAAGACTGCACCAACCAATCAGGAAACAATGAGCAAAATCACCTTCTGTAGTCTCATAGGAACAGGGACCAGCATGCACCTGGCCATCCGTGGCACCCAGATGAACACTTCTGCTTTCGCTGCTCTGTTTATTTTCAGCAAGTAGCTGGACTCACGACGGATATCTCTCCCCTTGTTTAGCCAGGTGGCGAAGCTAAAGGCCACAAGCAGCAGTCCTGGTCTGCCGTGACCCTGCTCCACAGCTTCATAGCTGGAAGGACAAGCTGCCTACTTTACATTGTTTCCACATATTCTGGACCGAGGCAGGAGACCAGCACTGGCTTGCAGTGTCTGACAGAGGACAAAACAAATGCATGAGGACATTTAAAAGACATTGATGACTTGCCACGAGTAGATGAATTTTAATATCTAGGTCATAACTCAAAGAAACCAACAGTAAGGAGTTTAAAGACCCTGCTAATGTAAGAAATATTCAAAACAACTAAAATATTCCTATGTTTCTAGAATGATTAGAGACGTGCTATGTGCAAGAAAAGAGCGGGCGTGCTACAGACTGAGGCTTATTTGTTTTTAATTATTTCAAATTAAGTTAAAGTTAATTCACACTACAGCAAAGAAATTGCAGCGTATAAATGGTGCAGAGCTTTTTTCTTAATGAACTCATCCATATGATTTTAAAGAAGTAAATACTCAATGTGTATATAATGCACATTTTAAATTGTAGGAAGTAGAGTATCAGCCAAATATAAACAATATATTATGCGGTATGTTTTGTCTAAAATGTAATGTAGAATAAAGTTACACAAAGAGAAGTGTGTCTGATAATCAACCTGTACAGGAAACAGTTGCTACAGGTTGTGAAGTGACTGATGAGCTCAGAGCTGCCCCTGTCTCTCAGCATCCTGCTCAGTACAATCAGGCAGAGGAAAAGCGTCAGGATGCTTTTTGAACTCGAGCAGGAAGAATGTCTTGACAACAAAACCCCTTTTCCCTAAAGCGTTTTTTTTTTATTTTCTGAAACTGGGTGTTGTTTTGAAACTGTCTTCCTATTTTTGTCAGGGCATCAGAAGCATGTGAAGGTCTATTTAAACCCCCCCCCCCCTCATCACTGGCTCAAAAAGTAGGACGGACTTCTGTAGCAAGCAACTTCTGTGTAATTTTTTTTTTTTTGCCAAGCAACGCAGGGTTTTCTAATTTCTAATTCTCCAAAACTCCCATCCATCCTGTAAATTTATGTGCTTGCTTGCCTTGGCGTTTGCTTGTCTGCTGCAGCGCTAACCCTGTAGAAGTAAAGTGATGTCACATGTTATTCTTGTGTTGAAAGTGGAGGCTGAGTGCAGGCCGAAGTGGTTACACACACCGCGGTCACAGTGACGTATTCCTCCCAGTTTAAATACAGGGGATGATTTCAGGAAGGGAGGAAAGAAACAAATGCACCAACGTACAATACCCACACATGCAGAGCACCAGTGTGGCTTCTGATTGGCTCATTTGAATCATGCTTTTAATTCCAGTAAAACATAGTACAGTCTAGTGGTCAGTGGACTCATAAAAAGCTATTGATTATTGAGTTAAAAGCATTGATTCTTCAGTGTTATGACTGTGCAGGGAGCAGTCGATGAAAAGGTCTAATCTTAAATCAAACATATGATCTCTTCACTGCAGGAAGATGGCATTTACAGGGTTTTTACAGTTTAATTGCAGAGATAAACGTCTGATGTGACTGTAAGCATTCCAGAAACGGTTTCCTTACTGGAGTACACCGGGGTGTTTGTGTAGTCCTGCGCGCCTGTTACTCCCTTAAATCTAATAACGAATAGACCAATCCAGTATAGTTTATGTTTGAACGCACCACTGAGATTAAAGTAAATCAAACACTTTCATCCCATGAAGCATCGTTTAGCACCAGAGGAGCACAAAAGCAGACTAGGGCTCTTTATCGTTGGGTATATCTACTTTAATGGTTGCTCTGATATTCTTTTATTCACCTATGACTAAGGTAGGTGGATACTAATGTCTTTGAAGATACAGACTGAAACCTGAAGTAGAATTACAGCCTGAGACATGATAATTGCATTTCAGGTGTGATAACATGTGAAGTAATTGACGTTCCTCCACTTTTCCTGGAGGCAGTGATTTTCTGTGAACAGGTTGATCGTTTTTTCCAGTTGAGAAGAATTAGAGAGAGAGATTACGTTCCCTGCTTTGTTGTTGTTCTGAAGACAGATCTGCATGTGGCTGCATTGCATTCTGGTCCACTGAGGCCACAGAGAGACGGCAGACAACTTTGTCTCTTGTGCAGCAGATTTCTCCCCAAGGATTCTGAGGGGCTGACACCAAAACCTACAATTTACTGTTGAGTTTTAAGATGGCTGTGAAATACCTGGGATCCAACATTTTGTCTCAATCAACTCGAGGTAAAACACAGGACAAATCTGATACCAGAGCTCTCTCTCTTTTTTTTTTCCTTCTCCAGATTAGTAACAAGAGGCACATAAAACCGAGTCAGCAGCCCGACTCCAAGAAAAGCCTTTTGACAATGTCTGAGTGGATTCGTCCTCGGGAGGTGCATGAGAAAATACTGTTCATTCTGCAGAGGTTGCAAAAGTAACCTCGATATCCCTCAGCAGAATCATATCAGTGTTCCTTTTACAACAATAGAGGGTGAGAGGAAGTTAAAGTAACACGATTTCTAAAATGTTTATCGAGAGACCACATGCAGGCTCCTCCTGAGTCGCTGACTCTGCGGTCTCCTCTCTGCTGTACTTGATCTATTGGAGTGCACATTACTTCTCTTTTCTTTTAAATCCCAATGCAAGAACCTGTCTTTTTGTTTCTACACGTTGAAGTTATAATGCTGTAAACCCCCCGTTTATGTTGTCATGTTGACAGGTCGGGATGCTGCCGTCGGGGTCACACTGTACATTTGTTGCGACTGAATTACACAGGCTCTTAATGTCAGAGGCATGTTTCAGTTCCTTATGTTCGCATTCCTCAAGATATTTTTAAAGCAAAGAAAAACAGCTCCGAGAGAGTCGAGGCTCCAGAAATTCCGTTGGCCCTCACAGCAGAAGGCAATAGACCTCATGCCACCGAGCGACCACAGTCTTTACATAACTTAGCCTGAGACCCACTTGGCTGCTCGGGGAGCTTAAAGAATAAACCATTCCTGACGTGCAATATTTACATGACCGCTATTGAGTTTCGCTGCGTGCTGAGGCTGCCGTTCAGAGCGTCATTCCTGAATGAGATTTTGGAAATTCCAGCATTTGGAAAAAGTGATGCCCACATTACAGAAAAGATTGATAGCATAAAGTTGAGTTGGGATATGCCTAAATATATGCCTGAGGATAGTCACACTGACTGCTGTTTAACTGGAGCTAAAGATGTATGTGTGTGTCATCTGTAATGTCAAGAACTAGCGGACGTCTTTGAGTGAGTTTGCTCTTTAGCCTCACTCTGGTGTATAATCTGCAGTATAATCCCACCTCGCGGTGAACCGCTCAGACATGACGTGGATCAGATGGAGAGCTGATTAATTTGTGTGATTAGAGATCCCTAAATCCCAGTATACGGGTTCACCATGCAGCTAATACTTGTTTACAGTATTTGTAACAATGGCACTTAAAGATGGATGCTGTTGCATGATCTGGGTCAAGACCAGGGCAACATTTTTGACACAGCTGCGTATAAACAAATTTATATTGCTATTGTCTTTGTAGATTTTAATTTGGAGATTAATGAAATGTGCTCGCAGCTTCTTCTGCATAATTAGATTTTTTTCAGTCCTTAACAATTCGGAGGAAAGAGGGTGAAATTAATGCTTTAACGTTTGCATCTTGCATAGGTTGAAATGAAAGACTTTCTCTGACATACTTCTTATTTGGCAGAGCACACGACCGATCAGTCAGTAAAGCGTCGTCTTTAATTAAATTTATGTGCAGAGCTGTTTACTATCACGAGTGTCATTTTTCATCCTTAGAAGAAAAGAAAAAAAAAAAGCCCAAGTCATTGGCAGCTTATTGGCATCACGGCCAGCTCCATTAGCATTTTGGCTCTGCAGTATGTGCTTGTACACTTGTAGGAACCAGAGCCAGTTTCATTAACACTATGCCTGTAGTGGATTGTTCACCTGCTTAAGGTTAAGGTTTCAGATATGTATCAGCGAGGTGCAGGTAGCCTCTCCCACTGCTTACAGGACGGGTATCAGTCTGTGGTTTGTTCCTTTCTCTGAGCTCTTTGAGGATCTGAGTTGAATACAATAATAGCACAGGAGTAATCTGTGCACTTTTTTTTATCAAGATATGTGGCCTCAGATTAGTAACCGTACAGTTGCAGGGCTGAAACTGACGAGTAGTTTCAGTTTCAGTTAAACGGCCGATTGTTTTCTCATGCAATCGACTCACTGTTTGGTTTAAGATAACAATGAAAAATGGCTGTTGTAATATCCCAAAGCCGCAAGTGCTGTTGTCAAATTGCTCGTTTCATCCAGCCTCAATGAATCCTCACAACTGAGACACAGAAGCCAGAGAATATTTGACCTTTTTGCTTAAAAAAATATCAGAATAGTTGCATGTAAATTCTCTCTTTATTTACTGATGCATTAATTGACTAATTATTTCAGTCTGATCAAATATTTTAGAGATGAGAACACGCTGTGTTCACCATCTATACCTCGTATTGTTGCACTCACTGCTTCACCCGTATGTAACTTTCTAAGTTTGCTTATCTAAAAACCTTTTCTCTCGTGCTGAGGGATGATAACAATCTACCTCTTTCTAGATGATGAAATTCAATTATCTCAATGAATTTTGCAAAATAACAAAACAAAAACAGGATTTACTGCTTCCTGCACGCAATGGGCAAGGACCACTCTCACAGCCAATACCACTGACGTAGTAAAGTTAATCTTCTTCCACCGGTTAATTGTGTGTCTGTATGCAAAGGAAGTCCCCGCCCCCTTCAAGTGTAAACAAACGCACTGCAGTGTGGATGAGGGCTGGAGGAGTGTGTGAAGATAGAAGATTAGAACAACTTTTTTTTGTGATAATCAGTCACATCGTTCAGCCCAGACCTCTTTGACCTCGTGGATAATTTTACCCTCTTTTGTAAAGACCTTCTCGTCAGTGTCGAGCTCTGAATTTGAGTCATTACGCTGCTTGCAGGACGTGCCTTTGGTCCTAATGTGGCCTGTCATGCCTCGTGCAAGCTGTGGTTTAATTACAGCTGTGCTGGTGGTAGGCAGGTGATTACTTGCCATGTGAGCTAAGAGGGGTGATTCATTACAACGCTAGTATGAGCAAAAACAGCTGTCTTTGCTAATGGATGCTGTTGTCAGAGGTGAAAACTGCTGCAGCTGCAGTCCTTGAGTTCTGCCAGCAGGAATATGAGGGGCAGTGAACAGCTCACAATGAAATGAGGGGGGAAAAAACCTCATTGTTTTCCCCATTTATAAATCAGAGATTAGGAATACTGTTGTTCCACTTCCTGTGTGCAGTGGAGCGGATTGGTGTACGATATCTGTCTCGTTGAAACCTTATCTTTGTAATTGGTCCCCGAGGGTTTGTCTAACCTGTGGTTGATCACGTTCCCAACTCTTCAGCCCTCTGTTCCTCTGCTGCCCATCAGGGAAAATGTCCGTTCATTACCAAGGTCTCAACGTAATCTGATTCTCGCTGGAATGTTTGACAGTTTTCTCCCTGCTTCCTGCTTTCGGGAAGAAGGGGGATAATTATCTTAGCTTGCCTGAACCGAACCACCAATTACATTCTGTTTCGAGCGGCTCCGAGACCAGATCACTTGGGTGCCAGTCGAGAGATTATCAGGACCTGTGATCTTGTGTGTACCCAGATTGTTTAAATTTTTTTTTAAGGATCTTCCCTCTGGAACAAGTTTGTGGAAACACATTTACTGCTGTGATGCAACGTTCCCCTCGCAGCTTGACACTGATTTCACACTGGTGACACTGCGGTATGTTTTTCTTGCACCATTCCAACAGTAAACTCTAAATGTTGTAACGTCAGTTGCATCCCAGCATTATTTATTAAACGGCATTTGCTCATCTGCGCCTCAGACCTTGACCGGGCTAATTGACACTTGCCTCGGTTGACCTCAAACAGCCGTCCGCTGCCAGACGTTTTCCCATATGGCCCCATGTTTCCTTCACACTTAAAGCACCCCTGCCGTGAACAAACCCTTTTCATTAATCATTCTTGCCATGACTAGCATACAGATCTCCTTATGTGTTATATAGCAAAGACCAAGTATCAAAAAATAGGCTTGCATAATGCCACATTAGCGGTTCCTCTGAGAGGCTAATGCTCGCACAATCTTCTTATAGCAGCATTTGCTTATTTGTGATTGTGTAATTTGGTTAGTTCCACTGTTTGTAAGCAAACTGCGAGCAAACAAAATGTTGAGCGAAAGGGCTTCAGTCTGAACCGTGCAAGACACAAATGAGCATCGATCAATCGTGGTTACAAAGGAGCTGTGCAGCGTCAGTCAAAATGGCAGCGTCCTGATGCTCCTGCAGGTTTATTTACTGTGAGTGCAGTTTCACAGTTGTGTCATGCATCACGTGGTTTCTGTGATTCTGTGTCTGGAGTGAGCATTCCCCATCATAGCTGACGAGCCAGGCGCTGTAGTCCTTCTTTTAAATGACAAAAGGTTCATACCATACTTCATACATGCCTGTTTCTTACAGTAATTTGTCAATGACATTTAACTTAAATATAAGCTGCTCTACAAACCTTTCAACTTAAGTGATGGATATATTTCTCAGTAGCTTAAATATAAGTGTGGCTTTTCCTCTCACGTTTCCAAACAAATTTATATGTATAGCTCTCTATTTATCTTTTTGTAAAAGTCTGATTCTAGATTTAGGAGGTCAACTCCTGCTATTTAAACTTAAATCCTCCAGATACAAGGAAGGAATTCAGTTTGCAGTCCAGGATAGAGAGAAAGAAATACCTCTACAGCGCTGTAAAAACAAACATGAGTTTCACAGTGACCTGTGTTCAAAAGGTTTTGTTGTCCCTGGGTTGTATTTGTTTCGTAAGCCAACCTTTCTGTCACTCAGTCCTCAGTAGACTATTACAAATGAGTCTGACTGACATATAGGAGAGACTTCAATAGTTACTAAACTATGTCACTACATTGTGACCGTGTCCATTGTGCCATGTCCTACAGTGTATTTACTTGCTGTTGTGTTAGTTGTCATGAAGTATGTGACTCACATCGGGGCGGCGTTCTCATGTCCGCCTGGCCCTGCCCGCCTGCGTAGGTCTGACTGCCTGCGGCTGTGTTATTATTGCACTAAACGGGGACTGTATTTGATTATAATTGGAGGGAAAGATGCGGACCATTCAGGCATGCTTCCCTATATGCTCAGGCACTTTGAATCCAGCGAGTGTGGTGTGGACCCAACACAATGACTCCCTGTTACAACCAGCTTCTGCTTGTCAAAAACATTTAGAATCACACCAATTATAGTGTCGCTGCAGTGGGAATAGCTGTTTTAGCTAAACTGTACCGAACTCCAGTTGTAGACCTAAACAGAGGCTTGTATTATAGCCCAGTGCCACATGAGTTACAGTCCAACATCCGTCTTAATTCTATAGAACAGTGCATGAAAAAACTGATTGATCATTTCAACAAGATAACCAACAAAAGTCACTTAAATTGAGCATATAATTATAGTCAGTGACTCGACTAATTCCATATATTAGAGCGTTTACGGTGCGAAAAGAAGAGAAAAAAGATGCATGTATGATTCAAGAAGAATACATATCATTTCTTAGCTGCTAAAACCACACTTTTCATGGGCTAAGTAAAACAGCCTTTGTGATAATGTATTTTTAAGAAAATAATACATGTTTTAAATGGTTATTTTAACAGAAAAATTCAAAATCGCCATATTTATAAGAAAGTGAAATGAAATGGAGGAAGAAAAGTTTTCTTCTCTGTGATTCACTGGCACAAGCGGGGGCCAAGGAAAGGGAAGACCTTAACTTGTGAGTGAAGTCCTAAAAGATCACAATGGTCGGCCATGTTTCTTTTGTAAAACATCCTCAGGATATAGCCTGAAATCCCCCGTCCATCTAGAGCTGAGGCCTATTTTAAGTCTGAGTGAAGTGAAAGGCCTTGGGTGGGATAATAAGGGAACTCTGTAAACAGGAAACTTCCATTCAAGACGAGGCGAGCCGGGCGCACCAATGTGGTGCAGATGATAAACACAAGAGGAGGACGACGGCGATCCAGAGCAGTGCAGCTCCTGGATCCTAATGTGTGGTTCAAGCTTGTAGTTTGTCATTACACATGTTTTTTTTTTTTTGTTCTTTACACATAGTCGGCCTTATATGCGTAAGTGACTCTCGCCGCATCGCTATCTCTTTGAACTGGCGGCTGACCAGATACATCATCAGCTAAAGTGAACTAAAGTGTTGGGTTTTTTATGTCCCCCTCCCGATTTGAGAAACAACACCGTCATTGTCTCCTTTGCATCGAAGGTTTACAGTGCGACAATCACACCCTTTTGAGATAAAAAAAGAAAAAAGGTGAGAAGTCACACTTAACACAGGCGGGCGCTAGACCCCGCTCCATTGTGATGACAAACCATGAAAGAGCATAGATGACAATGTTGTCTAGCTACTAACAAAGGCAATGCTGCTGGCTCGCTACCAGCTCCGAGGGAACATGCTGTTCTAGTCCTGCACTGCCAAGGCTGCATTTAAAATTAATTTAGGAATTTAGTGCACCAGATTGCCAAATTAAAAAGCAGTAAGTCATATTTATTCAAGTAATTAGTATTCAGTGTCTTGCATGCATGTATTTATGTTGCGTATTATGTCTTCTTATTTGCTTTGAGCCACAGTCTCTGTTTATGTTTTTGTACCGTGACGTGGCACTTGCAGGTATGACTGTATTTTATAAAGGACAGTCAATAATGAGTATTTAAACAGTGATTATTGATATTATACTTTTATATTTATTGTAATTTTTCTATTATTTTTTTAAGACATGTGATAAGATATGATGAGAATGTCTTTCCTCCTACATGGATCTGGTTTTGAAGTGATACCTACAACAACCACGACACGTCCTCTTACGCTGCAACATCATCTACAAGACGCGCTCCTTAACAACACTATGAGAAATTTAATGTGAAATTTCTTACAAGACAAACAAACTCTAACGTCCCTCCGGTGACCTGGGAGTGTTTGTGGCCTGGGGGGCAGAAAGAGAAATCTGGCCTGTGTGAAAGCAAGTCCTCGTAGTGGAAGAGTTTCTCCGGTTGTTCCCTAGCAACCAGCAGCCGGAGAAGCATTGTAATGCTGGAATTACTTTATGCAGAAGGCCATAGGAGAGAGCAGCAGGGATTTAAAAGATTGATTATTGAATTCCATAAATATTTCAAATGCAGCAGGCGAGGTGGGAGGGTCGGGTGGGGTGGGGGGGTTTGGATTAATGGCTCTACATTGTAGAAAACAGACCAAATGGATGCAGTCACAGCAAAGTATTGAACCCAGACAGAATTTGAAATTATGTTATTTTTCTCCCATTGTGGAACTCTGGGGGGATTTCATTAGTAACCCTCCTCCAGCCTTTGGCTTCTGTTTGTGTCAAGTTAATTGGACAGAAGAAAGGAAGGGGGGGGGGGGGGGGGGGCTGTAGCGTTTTTGGATCATTTAGGCCACCAAGCAAGCCATTTGCCCCGGGAAGATTAAAGCACATCCCCATCCCGTTTTATCCACCGTACCCCATCTCTCCTTGCGTCTGCTTTGAGCTCTCATGAATTGATCTTTATATGATGTTGCGTAACTTTGTGATGATTGCGCGGCTCCTCTTTGAGGCCTTTGTTTGAGCGAGATGGAGCGGGTTTCATTTGGCTGGACAGTTGGCTTTGTTCCCGGGTAGAGACCTGCTACGATGAGGTTCAATGACAGAGCTGAGAGATCCCTTTGTGTCCAGTATTGGTCAGAGTCCACCGTTGAATCCACATTGAGCCATTGTTGTGGTTAAGGCTGCGTGTTTATTTTGATATAATGTAATAACAAGGAAGAACAACGACTGTTCACATTTCGAGGAAGCTGGTGACATCAGATGCTTTCTTGCTTTAAGAATGACTCTCGATTAAACAACAATGCAAACATCTGCAGCTGTGCATACAGTGTGTGTTTTTGTGTGTTGAAACTGCATCATTTCCCTCTCCAAACTCTGTGGATATATCACTATTATTAAGTGTGCAGACATACAGTACGTAGCTGCAGTATGTGTGCTGAGATTGCGTTTATAGTTTAGTACAGTAGTTAACTCATAATGAGGCTGCGGTCAGAGTCGCGGTCATGGTGCTACACCGTGGAAACACACTGTGTCAAGAGGCTGCAGGTTGTGTGTTGTTGTTTGTTTGTATTGAATAAGCATCAGTGACACAGATTGTCCTGATTTTGGTGTAAAATGCAAAAAGAAAAAAACAAGACTCCCTGCTCTGGAAATGTGATCAAGACGAACACAAAGAGTGTTGACACCTTTGCAGAGAGGAAGTCTTGACAACATATTAAGTTGCATAAAGCAGCAGCTGAAAACAGGTTCTAGGGTGATGCCTTCCTGTTGTGTGATACGAAGTGTGACGAAAAGAGAAACACGACAGCTGAACCGTTCATCTCAGGATTTCCTCCGGGTGGATCCTTCGATTCTGCACACTGCTACCTCTTTTTTTTTTTTTTAAGAAACGGTTGTTTGCGGTTGAAAAAAAAGAAGTGTTTTGCATGAGATTTGCTTGCTGGTTTCTGACCAGTTGGAGCTGCAGCTGATAATAGTTCAACATTTATTCCTGTGATGCTGTTCAAAGCTTTGACTTGTGTGACAGAATTCCGACTGAGTCAGCAAATATCATTCAGTGCTAATTAGATCTCTGTGAGGTTCTGTATCAGTGTTACTGGACTTGAATGCCTTGTGGGTAATAGAAAGACAGAAGCAGACTGATGCAGGGAAGTGAATTAGTACTTGTCTTGTTCTTACGCTCAAGGACAATAGTACAGCATTGTGTCCTTGCAGTGTTTACTGCAGACTCTGAATTCGTAATCAGTAGGTGCTCGACACAGGACACCACCCTTTCTCACTTTGTGCAGCTCTTTGTATAAATCATCACTGATATTGGTTCTTAAATTAATAAGACCCCACTTGTGCTGTGAACAATGCAGCTCTGACCAGAAGCTACTTCCACATTTTCCTCATAAATAATTTCCCTTCTGACCTTGTAACTCGGATTTCTTATTCTGGGAAATCCAGAGCTTTTTCCTGGGTGATTCTGGGTGATTTCTTTGTGACAAAAAAGCTGGTCGAGTCGAAGCAGGGGCCCATAGTGTCTCAATAATTACATTATAGGAATTCATTTTTAATTGCCGCCTACGAGTCCCAGTTGGATGGTTGTTAATTAGTGTGAAGTGGTTTTTTTTTTTAGACTCCTCTGTTGCTCCCAAGGATCATACAGCTGTGTTGGCAACACATCGCCTGAAATAACAGCCTTCCCAGATCGCTCATATCTGCTGTTAGTTGAAAACATAACTATTTGAAATATTTCCGCTTGTACTTCAGTTGCTCTTTTGTTAAAACAAGAACATCCTATAATTTATTTTTTTCGCCTGAAGGTTGTTTTTGTCTTTAGCTTGCGCTGCTTTGCTATCGTGAGGCCATGAGAGCGAGATAGCGAGCGGCACCAGTAAGTTACAATCACCACTTTCCTTTCAGATTTATTTTTGACACGCCACGGTGAGAATGAAGCTTGTTGTTTAGAAGAGGTTTTAGAGAGCTTCGGCTGCACAACTCTTTATTTGTGGACGTGCCGAAACATTTGCACACACTTCCAACCCAACATCTGTGTCAGCTGGCTGCAGCACTGATCAAAGCAGATGGGTTGGAGAGGTCAACGAGCGCCTTTCGCATTTGTTTTGACATGCGAAGACAAATGTGTCGGCTCTCTATGAGCCACACACATCTTATTCTTTAGCAAAAAAATCCTCTTGGACAATTCCTACGAAACAAATCTACTAGCAGCACGCATCTAATCTGCATGCCTCAAGAGACGGGAGTGCATTTTAGTCCTTTAGGGGTTTTATACTGGCAGGCAGCTCGAGTAGGTGCTGTTAAGCTCATTCACATGCCTCCCTGATTCCTGTTCCAGCCAGTCACCATGTCCACCAGCTGCCTGACCATGGTGGGAAATAAACAGCAGCTCCCAAGTGCTTTTAAATTTTGCCTGCAACTGACGACTTGTTCTGCTCCACCAGCCACTTCACTCCACCCGCCAGCATTCACAGGTTTAATTCTATTCAATAAATTCTGCTGTAAAAGTGAAAGTGGATGTAGTAGACGCCTTCGAGGACAAAGAAGAGTCCCATCTTCTTCTCCTCCGTCGTGTCTGAACAGGTGGAAGTGTAATTGTTTGTGTCCAGAACTTAATTCAGCGTCCAACGCAGAGAGGAGGAAGGAGAGGAGCATGTGCTCTGCTAGCTTAACCTGTTTAGTTAACACCCAGTGCTTAATGTTTATAAGACCGCTAATTAGCTTTGTGTAGTATGTGCCAACTTCATTCAGGTGGCACATGTTTTCAATGTAGTCCTAGTGGCAGAACATTTAAGACGAAGTTCTTTTAATTGCAATAAACAGCTTAATTCCAGCTTTTATAACTCTTACACTTTGCCTGGATCCATTTATTTTCTGAGCTCTTCTGAGGGATTAACTTCATCTTATGTTTTTTATTTTCTCCCAGGGAATGAACGTAGTGTTTTAGTAATGAGCTCCTCTATTCTGCCAGCGACTCCCTTTGCTGTCGTCACATGCTGTGTCTTTGTAAAACGGACGCTTAGACCTCGACGTTTTGCCAGAACGGCCACAGATAGCGGCGTGCCGTCACTCGTCACTGTGTGACCTTGTTGTAGCCCACAAAGCCTCCACCTGCTCTCTCACACAGGCTAATGGATAAAAATACCCAGCAGATCCCACACTCTCTGTCAATAGAGATTCAAGGACAGCTGCTAGCCACCCTGTTAACACAGGGAATGTACAAACAAAGGCAAGGGAATACACACATGCACTCACACATATGAACGCAGAGACAGACGTGCACACAGTGGCACCCGCTGGAGCATCGCACCGCTGCCCCTGAGGTGTACGATGAACCTTGTGCACATTTTGGAGAAAAAAAACAAAACAAAAACTGCCGTCGCTGCTGTTTCGTCTGCTTGAGGGCGACGGTCCTCCTCAGTCCCACTTGGCACACTGACACAGACATGCTGTGGCGTTAGTGCTGAGCACACAATATAATGCAATATATTGCCATTAGCAGATACTGCATCGTAGGCAACATGACCTTCCAACCTTCAGCGCTGGCTGTCTGACTCCCAGCGGTCTGTTTACCTCGTTACACAGCAGCTCTGTCCACCTCACTCCACTCCAACACTCGCTCTCAACCGTTACTCACTCTCTCATACAGACATATGCTTTCTGTTAGACAGCCAGACACTGATGAGAGCGACGTTTTATTTCACGCATCGCCACATTAAAGTCCAGTGTGGAGAATCTTAAAAATGCACAGAAGGATTTTGCAGAATTTGTGCTTGTTTTTTTGTTTTTTTAAAGGAAGTGACATTTAGCAGTTTAACTAATGAACCCCAGTGAGAGGGGCAGAGTGTTTTGATGTGCTGTCGGGTAAATTAGGGCTGCAACCAATGATCATTTTCATTATTGATGTTTCATTACTGAAGTGTATAAAATGTCAAAATAATACGCCCAATTTAACAACTTCAAATGTCTCATTTTGTCCAACTAACGATATTAAATTTACTGTCGCATACGACAAAGAAAAGCATCAAATCCTCACAACAGAGACGCAGTGAATAGAGAAGGTTTGACTTTTCTGCTTGAAAAATAATGTAAAGAATGAATGAATTACTGCAAGTGCTAAATGACAAGAAGCTAAATATCTTCAATCATTTAGCATTTTGTGCACCGTGACAATCGTAGCAATATTACAGAAAACTCAGTATCTTTTTAGAGCTAAGGCAATTAGTTGATTTCGTCAGTCATTAGTCAATCAACACACAATTAACTGACAGGTATTGTTGATAATTGATTAATCTTTTAACTATTTAGCAAAGGAAAATGCTAAACTTTCTTTATTTTCTGTCAAAATAGTGGTTAGTTGCAGTTTCGGACTGTTAGTGTCGCAGCAGCACAGTCCTGATAGTTGACCCAGATTGTGCTATATAGTACCTTCCATAGGTTAGTGAGGGGTGGGGGGTGGGAAGCACGACTGAGATAGCCTCTTTAGGTGTTACTGTGTGTGTGTGTGTGTGTGTGTGTGTGTGTGTGAGTTAGTGGTGTGGACGGTGAGACATTATCTTGCCGGTGTCATCCGAGGAATGCAAGCCTCACCCCGGCCTGACACACAAGACGGCCCCTCTACCGCCGTCACGGTAACAGGATCCAGGAATACCGGCTCTCCTCTGAACGAGGGGTCGGTGGAGCAGAGAGGCAAACCTGGAAAAGGTCAAAACTTCTAAGGAATGCGGTGCGTCACGCTGTGCGGTGTGTGGGCTGCACAAAAATGTGGAGTGAATGAATGAATTAATGAATGAATACGTTTGTGAATGACGAGAGACACATAAATCTTTAGTATCTCCATTACTGCTCAGCGCTGAAAAAGTATGTAAATTACAAACTCCACATGTTTTGCAGTTCAAACAAATTATCATTTGATTTCTTTCCTCAGTGTTATGTTCCCTAATGAGATGGGGGGGGGGGGTTTTTGCCGAGCATATTCTCCTTTTGATTCCAGCCTCGAAGCGGACGCAGTAAAGTTCAGAGGGTGAAGGTACGCGGTAGAAAAGCTCAGCCCGCAGTGACAAGTGAGCAATTGTTATAAAACTAGGTCGTCCTCGCTCCCAAGTCGCAGGGGATTAATTTGTGCTTTTCGCAGCTATTTTCTGAAACAGAACAACAACAAATCCTCCCTGCGCAAAGTGCCGTGATTAGAACGGCCATTCCTTCTCCGACTGCCAGGGATCAAGGTCGTAAGCATCTTAGACAGGGATGGTGTAATGAGCCGACTGGCAGACAGAAGCAGCCTCTTGCAAACTACAAACTGCAGCGGTGCGATGCTGCAGTTTAAGGGCGATTTTCTTTTTCTTTTTTTTTCCTTCTTCTTTTTTAATTGCCTTATTTTCAATCACAAGTCAAGGTTTCTCTGAGGTTTTGTGCTCTTTGTCAGCACTTCCCTCTCCCCGCTGTCCTGTTCTCATCCAGTGACAAACTCAGAAATGTGTCTGATGACAGAGCGTTGTGCTCGACAGTCTGTCAGATATGAATCAACAAATTTGGCACAGAGGCCTTTTCCTTTGACCGGCGCCACCTCCGTTCCTCTCTCTTTCCCTCCTTCGCTCCTTCCCTCTCCTCAGACAAACTCCTTCCTTTTACACAGACAGAAGAAAAGTTCATGATCAGCATTTTTCACCTCTTTTTGACGAAGAAATGTAGTTTTCATACCAAAGCGTCGTTGTAACCGCTAAGTTGCAGCTGTATAGGGTGAAACCACGAGTAAACTGCAGCACCTGAGACGTCACCGCGAAAATGCAATATGAAGCTACGAAGGCCACAAAAACGTAGAAGAAAATTCCTGCTCTTTGACCACAAAAACATACGGTACACCATCATACCCAAAGACCTTTCATACGCACAAAGGCAGACACAGAGGCAGGGAGGTAAAACTGATTTAACAATTTCAAATAAACAAACAGAAAGGAAAGAATAAATATCCGCAGATTGTTGTTGTTTTGCAGCTGTAATGTGATTGAGATGGATTTCCTCGACAGCAGTTGGATAAGAGATCGGCTGGCGTGCACAAAAATGCAGACGTCTGGAGATGTTAATATTGTCAACAACCGAGACACGATCATTGATTTAATCTGAGGGCAGCGCGTCAGTAAACAGTAAAACGCTCTTTCCTGCTGGATGTAAAAGTTTAACATCACCACCTGCAGTTTGACTCTCATTAACAAATCAGTCTTTGAGTTACTGCTCTACAGACGCGGCAGCCGCGCTCGTTCTGTCCGCACAATTTGACATTTTAAATGAATTCTGTGTCTGTTCTGGGGACGAGAAACATTGGTGTCAATTTTTCAAACAAGATCTGTTGGTGTCATGCTTCTTTTTTTAGACTGAGGTATGTGTTGGAAAACGTGTCGTCTGAACATCCATCAGACGCTGAGGAGACTGTCGGGGTCATCACGAGTGTCCTCCACCTCTACCTGAGACTTCCTTTTGTTTATCTCCCCCCCCCCGCAGTGTGCCATTGTTTTTGAATGGTCGCAGCCCCTTTTCTTTGATGTGTGTCTACAGCGGCTGATAGATGCACGCAGGGTTCAGCTATCTGCACTCAGCCAGAGCCAAATGAATAAATGGATTGACCATTTGTGCCACAGTGAAAAGGCCCGACCGGAGAAAAGCTCCCTATCTGGCGAGCACATGCTGTTGTGCTCAGAGATAAGAAGAGCAAAAGGCTTTTTGTTACCTGAGCGTGGGATGAACCACCGGCTGCTGAATTAATTAAAACATGCACTGAAATTACAGTATTGACTTGAGCAATGTTGAATTGATTGATTTTTGAGTCATTTGAATGTGACGACTTGATGCTTCTCTGTAATGTCAGCTTGGACCCTGCGGCAGGTTTTTTCGTCACTACTGTGACATTTCCTAGACGAAAACAATTAACTGATTATTTGCAGTCGAATATCAGGCAGCAACCAAAACAACGCATGACATCCAAGTCACGTCACATGAAAAGATTCGCCCTGTCGGAGGAGATTTCATCATTATTGCAACAAAAATTGACAGTAAATGAATCGGCAACTGTTTTGATAATTGATTAATGATTTATTCATTCAGTCGAGCAAAAATGTCAAACACACACTTTGGTTTCAGCTTCTTAAATGTGAATATATGCTGTTTTTCTTTGGCACATGTGACTGTAAATGGAGCATTTTAAGGTTTTAGACAATTGGATATCACATGCAAATTAAAGATATCTCTGTAGCCTTGAGAAATTGTGAATGCAATCTTTTTTATAACCTTTTCTTTCTTAGCATTTAAAATGTTAAAATAGATTGTGTTTCCTTGTATCACGTTCATGTCAAAAACTTGATATGCAGCAAAACAGACTTTGTTTTTTTTCACTCCGTGTCACCGATCTGGTCTTTTACTGTAAGGATCTTTTCATACGAAACTGTATCTGTTGTCGCTGCAACCTTACACTTCTTTTATTTTCTCCCGAGTCTCAATGAACACAATGTGGGAAAAACATCACAACTTCCTTGACCTCCCCTTTCGCCCACTGAATGCTGTGCCACTCAGCGGGCTGGCAGCAGGCCCGACGCTGCACCCTCTCCCTCTGGGGCCTAACATAATGGGTGGGAAATGGAGGACGTCGTGGTCATGGTGCGCGTGTATTCAGGCCCCAAACAGGGACGCTATTGTTTAATTTGTATTCTGGGGAGGAAATGCCTCCGCTGGTTTGGCTGCATTGCGCTCCTGCCATCCGTCTTACAAGTGAAGGTGTAGCGCAATGACATGTTGCGCTGCATCGAGGAAACAACCGCAGGAAGTTTACAAAGGCGTTTGATTGACAGCATGTAACTGGTATGTGAGGAACGCCACGAGGAGCTCTGCTCAAACAGCTTTCAAGTGTCCCAGAGGTTTTTTATCAAGAGCAGCATCTTGGTATGTTTTCCCTCTTGTGGGGGCCACCTGTGTTCCTGGAAGGATTAGTTTGGAAATGGAAGGGGGAGGGATTAGATGGTGTTACTGGTGTAGCCTGGGAATTTGAGCTACCCCCCCCCCCCCTTACCCCCCCCCCCCCCCTTACCCCTCTCCTCCAGAAGCCAGCAGTTTTTAAAAAATGAACGAGCTTTGTCTTTATCCAGCACACACACACACACAATGAGCAGAACATTTGGCTGGATGCAGCCCTCATCAGCATGTCCCAGTTTCAGCTACCCACTACTCTCGGTCTGATCTCCTTCCTTCCTGTTTCTGTTCTGGTCCCGTTTTCAGCCACAGATGGCAGCGAGCATGAAGCACCTAAGTGCTGTTGGAAGAACATATCAAACACCCCCTGCCTTTTTTCTTTTTTTTTTTTTTATCTCGGCGCTTCGAGGACACGGCGTTAAAAATAAAATCTGCAGTTTGAATAATTCAAGTCCATGCAACGTCTTTTATATTATGAATTTTAAATTGTTTGACATAACGCGGTAGACGGTCTGAGGGTTGCTTTGGATTTGATGCTCCCGTCCATGTCTCCTCTCTCTGTGCACTTTGTGGTGATTGTGTTTGGCTCCGTCTAAAAAGGAACCAACAGTCCAGGAAGAAAAAAGAAAGAAAATCAGACCGGAAAATGTAGGGCCCAGGGAGTGGAAAAGATGGGGTCCTTTACATTCTTTCCATACAGTCAATCTGAAATATTTGAGACTGAAGCCACAATTGATGGTTTTGCATATTTCTCCCTGTGAGGCTGCATTTGAGTGGGGCTGTTTTATTCACCATGATGTCACTGTGGGATGGGAGGGAAAAAAAAGAAAAGAAGAAGAAGAAGAAATCTGTAACGCTGCCACCTAGTGGTGCGTTCCTGTCTGGATTATTCAACACATGCTGCTGCCGAAGTTCAAGTAGTTTCTTCCTTTTTACAGTCAAAATTAAAATCTGTATGTTGTCGGACGCTCGAAGTTATTCACAAAGACTCTATATCTCTTCTCTTCAAACTCTGTGAACAAATCCCCAGTTACATTTCGGAGAAATTGATTAGATTGTGTTTTACAAATATGTCAGGACAGAGAGAGAGGAGGAGGAGGGGATGACGTGACCTTTGTGACTACACAGTTACAGACGTGGGGACATTGCAGTTACATAGTTTGTGTTTTTGACCTCTGGGCCTCAAACGCCACCTCAGGGTCAGTGGTCAGAGTCGTATCTGTGAGAGAAGTTAAAAAAGAATCACAGATATAAAACATTAGCTCATTACTGTTTAAATGTTTACTGTGGAGCTGAAGATGATCATAGAGGAGGTTTAATGTTTTTGGAGGTTTTGAAATCCTTGGACATCAGAGGTCAGGTTTATAAAGAACATCCTGTTCAACAACATTTACTTTTCTATCTTGCAAAACTCACCTTTTTAGTGTGTGAATTTTCACTTGAAAGTGTAACATTATAATATGTCTTTCACTGACATTAATGTTTTTTAAATGACTCAGTGTTTAAAGTGAATATGGGGAACTGTATTGTAAAAGGTTAAAGCTTAAATGCGAAGGAGCTGTAGTGTATGTCGATGTTTAGTGGAGGGTTTGACTCCCACAAAAACTTAAATTAAATGAGCCACTTCACTAGATGAAATTGCCTCTGCACCAAATTAAATATACTACACATGTACTGTGGATGTCTTACTCTTTAAACTTGGCTGCACAAATCGTCACCTTCGTCTTCAGCTAAGTGAGCACTGACCAATAATTGCGCCCCCAAATATTTTCCATCAAATTAAGAGGACATTTTTAATTTTCACTTGCAGCTCAGCAGAAAATGTGTCACTTCAAGTCAAGGCTGTAGTTTCTTATCCCTCCAGTAGGTGGCACTGGATGTCAGAGCATTGCCTTGTGTTGAGTGGCTGCTCCTGCTCGTGGCGTTTCACTGACCACAGGACACTTTGAACATAAGGATATGGTTAGTGAGGATATCGCTGTGATGTAACAGGGCCGGGCAGCTCTCAGGACAATTCATCTCTTTCTGCGTCCGCTCCTTAAAGGCCGAACCCAAATAAAACAAAAGAAACACGCAACACTCGGTCGTGTCGTTTGAAAACACAGTTGTGATGTTAAGTCACAGTCTGTAGTAATGTGTCACATATTTGTTGACGTGGTTCTTTGTAACAGGTGGTGCTTCTTCACTCTGACCGTGTGGATAGACGGAACATTTTAGATGGGTCTTTTTGTCTCTTACCTTTATTGCTCGTTTGTTAGAAGGTTGTTTATTTCGTTAATCCGAGGTCATGAGTTTCATATTTCCTTTGGAGGACTTTGGTCAGACTTTTGAGGCTTTAACTTAAACCAGTGCAGTTTGTGTGTTGTGGTTATAAGACGTGGTTTTCCATTAGAAATCACACCATACACTGTATCTTCTATTTTGTGACCAAACCAGCACAAACAAAGTCTTATTTAGCGTTTGTGGTCAAACATTTTGTGAACTTTTTTCGATAAGCTTGTGATTGTTGGTCTCAGAAACAGACACGGTGGCCGGTCTGTGTGTGATTGTGTGTCTGGCGAGGTCTTAGCACAGAGTCTCTGTTGTCTCTGCCGTCGCCACATCTATACCTCCAGTTGCCGCCGACAAAGGCATCCCAGTAGCTGCAACCAGAACCGCAACACACACACACACTCACACACACTCACACACACATGCACACACACACTGTCAGTAGTCACCAGTAGACAGTGGAGTAGCTGTGCAGGCTGCCAGCTCTCAGAGAGGGCCACTTTGTTTCACCTCTGACTTGGATTCAGGCCAAACAATCTGAGACTCGCTCACTGGGTCACTTGATGAAGTAATTGAATGGGGAGTTTATAGTTGTGCAGTGTAGTGCCTTTATTTTTACACTGTGAGGTGCTTTATTGCTTTCTATTCCAGTGTCCACTCGCACAAATCAGTGTCACTGTCCTTGTGAAATGTTTGCACTTGTGTGTGTGTGTGTGTGTGTGTGTGTGTGTGTGTGTGTGTGTGTGTGTGTGTAGCAGAGTTTATCCCCTGCAGAATGAACGCAGTGTGAAAACATCATCATAACTCGGCTGTGTAATAAATCAATAATTCCTTTTCCTACAAAATTTGGGAAACTGTGTTGGACATTTTTCATTATTGTCTGATATTTTATAGACTTAAACAGTTAATTGAAAGTAGAATCTGTCATGAAAACAGTTGTTAGTAACAACCTGGCGAGGATGTTAAATCGATTATCAAAGTGGTCACAGGTTAATCTTCTGTTTTTAAAGCTTAAACTTCATAATTAACTCATCGTTTCAGCTCTAATTGAAGCCCTGAGTGTTTGTTTGGATGTTTACTCCCTCCGTGTGTGGTAACACCTCTGCTCTTCTTCTTCCTCAGGACCTGGAGATCGTCTACTCTTATCTCCACGGGATGGAGGCCTTGTCCAACCTGCGAGAGCACCAGCTGAAGTGAGTGTTTGCCCACTTAATTAACATCACTTAAAGCCTCATCTCCCAAACACGTGCATTTCACACGGAGTGACGACACCTCAGCGTCTGCTCCGTAAGCAGTTAAAGAAAATTAAGAACAGGTTTATTGGGAATTCGTCTGTATTAAAACGCTGTATGTGTGTGAGCACGGAGAGGAGGAGGGAGGCAAATAGATAAAGGGCTGAAACAGTCTTAACACTTGGTTGACTTCAACTACGACACAGTGACATCATGAATATGCTAATTAGCGTATCTGGCGACATTCAGCCACTTTTCCAGCAGGTTAAAAGAGGTTGTTTTACAGCAGTTCCACAACTTTTTCTTTTGCATCTGAGTTTTTATGTTTTTTGGCCGATGCCCTCCGTGTTGTGCATCTTCACTGCGTCTACAGACGGGCCCCAAACAATCGATTTGGAACAGCAAAAGGCAAATTAATACGGGTCAGTTTTGTATATTTAAGCTGATTCAGACTGAAAGGACAAGTGTGTTTTTTAACATAAACCCCGTGCACACAAACATCCAAACCCGAACTGACGTGAACCTGCCCCGCTGCTCTTGATTTGATTTCGCCTTTTGCTCTCCTGTCACCGCGCTGGCGTTCCCGTCCTTTCTGTCGTGGGCGTAGACTTTCCAAACAGTGCATGTCAGAAGTCTGTTCCCAGCATGCCTCGTGTGCATACATGTGGATTATACTGGCGAGGGAACAATGTAGCAGTACATGACCCGCAAGCTGGAACATTCCTCTCTGTGACCCCTCAGGGGCCTCCCACCCCACAGTAACCCCTCTCCCTCCTCCCTGTTTGGATCCTGAGGAATGTCCCCGTGGTCCCACAGACCGGCCCGCAGCTCCTGCCAACTTTATCTGAGCGGTTTTGGTTTTCCTAACTTTAATAAAAAATGTAAAAAAAAAAAGAAAAGAAAAAGAAGAACTCCCAGCCAGGCAGACATCGCACTAACCATGGGATTATGTTATAGTTCTTTCCTCACTTCATTTCATCTGGGAGGAATGTGTTGTTTTTCTTCTGTGGCTCTTTTTTCACAGCGACTTGTTTTTTAGAGCCGGGATTGTTTTTCAGTCCGTGTGCGATGGGGCTACAATACGACGGCCGCCCCCAGATCTTTTTTTTTTTTGAAGCCTTTTGTGTTTTGATCAGCTGCTGTTTACTATAGCTGCCTGCCTGTAATGTTGAGTTGTTCTTGTCTTCTCCGGAGGCGTGTATGGACGACTTCTTCACATTTATGTGGAGGAAAAAAAGGGTTTAATTCCTAAATCAGAGAGCTACCATTATTTATCCGTATGAAATATCTGAGTGGGGAAAAAAAAACATTTATGCAATGATAAATCCTTGGTTTAAAATGTTAAGCTCAAACAAAAGGAAAACAAAACAAGATTTCAACAGTGGGAGTGTAAAGGGAGTCTGTCCCTAATTTATGAAGAGACACCCGTGCACAGATTACACTCAAGCACTCGTCCAAACCCTTGACACTTATTTTGGGAGCAGAGGCACAAGTAGTCTATTAGACTATGAGATTAAGTGTTGAAATCCCCCCCTAAAAATAACTAAAAATCTCCGTTACTGTTAAGCAAGGCACTAAACCGCCAGCTGCTACAGTGCCGCCGCCTTGGGTTCAAATACGCAAGACTTGATCTGTGTGCCACGGGACATGAGTGCAACTATGGACAAATTCACCAGAGCTGTCCAACATAAATAAATAGATAAAAAGACGACTGCTAAATGCATATAAAAATATCCCAAACATAAAAAGCAGATGCTTGGACTGATGATATAACCATGTCATACTTTTAGTGTTCCCATAAAATAGTTACCAAATAGATGAAAGGTTACGTCAGAGTATTTTCAGTACAACGGCAGTGAAAGATATGCACACACACACACACACACACACACACACACACACACACACACACACACATAATGTATCTAAAACTTTAGCCGTAAATGTCAAACTCTGGTGTAAAAAAACCCCCCAGAGGTTTATTTATGACAAACTTTCACAATCCCCAGAAGGAATCCATCGTAGAAGAAGCTGAACAACCGACTTCCCCACGAGCAGTCGCCACTCTCACGCTCTTGTTCTTAATTTGGTGCCGCCATTGTTCTGAACCTACAACCTGCATCTGGATAACACTTCACTTAACCTTTTTTTTTTTAATAAAACAGCAATTACATCTTACAAATTCAACCTGTCACTGGTGTAGAAAATCATATGATGTAGATTTGCCAAAAACAAATAAACGATAACATTTCATCTCAAAATAACTGACTCACTGGAGGGTGAATTTTTTGCTTTTACTGGATTCAGCAGAGCAAACAGTTCCTTTATTAGAGCTAGATTTCGATCTATCCCCTTCATGTATTGTTTGTTTTGTGATAATGTTAACCAGCCTTTTATTGAAGTAAAGTCACTGTGTGCTGCTGTTGTTTTCTGACTGCCACTCTCCCCTCCCTCTCCCCTCTGTCCCTGCAGGATAATGTGTGAGACGGTGCGTTATGAGCGACATGAAGCCAATGAAGTGCTGTACTAGTAAGTACTACATGTCTGCTTTTGCATGTGTGTGGAGGCCTTGTGTGTAAATGGACATTGATGATATGTGGTTAGATGATTACATTTCTACCAGCGTAAGAAAACATAAGGGAAAACTGGGGGCAGCCAATGAAACAATAGTTCAATTCAGTTTGATCAAGACTCACTCCGGCCCGAGCCGTTACTCAGCCTTATTGATGAGCCGCCGCACGCTGGCTGCACACGGCGCAGCGACCTGGGTGACTTCAATGAAAACAAATGTCTATAAAGCACAGAATCAGTCAGAGGACGACTTTACGAAGGTGTGTGTGTGTTTCAGCTCCACACCAAACCACTCGACAGCATCACTGAAGAAAAAGAGACATAGAAGGGATTTCCACTCTAATTTCAGCTGGATTCAATAAGTCGCTGTTCTGAGTCGACGAAGAAAAACAGCAGCTATAATGGCTCCTAAAAGCATTTTCCTCTGATGGCGTTAGAGCAAGCCAGTCACAAGAGGTAATGCTTATGTGCTTCCTCCTTTAAGCTACGGTTGTGGAGGGTTTAATATGATTGGAAAGCTGTATTGACAGTTTCCACACGGCTTCTGAGTGTGTTTGGATCCATTTTTGAAAAGCTGCCACAACTGCAGGAAGCAGGAAAACGCACAGTGTTTGACTGCTGTCACATGTCGACGTCTTCCAAGCGCCCGCGGTGAGAATCAAGACAGTTAATTAACTCTATCAGCGTCTCGAGGGGCCGAGAGAGGGCGCATTGTCCCTTCTATGCCCCCTAATCCCCCGTGTGTGTGTGTGTGTGAGTGTGTGTGTGAGTGTGTGTGTGAGAGAGTGAGTGAGTGTGAGTGTGTGCTGGGATGACGTGGAAGAGTCAACACCTCATTAGAAGCACACTTGGCAATGTGGGAGCTGATTAAACAATAGGAATGCAGATGAAACGGTGGTCACATAATATTTCAGCAAGATTCCCTCAGGCCCCTCACACCAGTCACTACACACACACACACACACACACACACACACACACCTCTCTCTCTATATATGTATATATAATAGTCTAGTAAAGAAGCCTGCTTTGCAATCTTTGATGTTGCAGCCAAATTTGTGTCAGAAATGTACCGACGAAGGAAAAGTACGACACTGAACCGACTGAATCTTAAAGAGAGACGTTTCTGTTTTGGCGTCTGTCCACAACGAGACGTGGAGTTAAAACCTGCCCAGACACAGTCATGTAGAGGGAGTTCGTGAGGTAAACCTTCTGTTGCCTCTAACTAACTTTATAATCATCCTTTAATTCATACATGTCAGCAGCAGTTTCTCATGTCAGTGCAGATGTTGTCACTGAGTTGTAGTAGGGGAGTAACGGTACGTGAAACTCACATCTCGGTATTTAACCCGGGGTTTGAATTCAACGTTTGGACAACATTACATTTCTTTTCATTTACGTCAAAATTAATTATGAGTTTAACTTGTAAACTAGTGGCAAACTGGCCATCATTTCAAATTGGATGACTTGTTGAGTCTTGAACAGAAGAAAAGCACATAAAGGCACATTTCTTAAAAAGAAAAGAAAAGAAAAACATACCTAAGTCATCTAGGTATTAATGATATTGCTGCAATCTACCAACAAGACTTAAAGTGTTTCAGAAGGTAATCAAATATATTAGAAATAAATGATATGATAATAAAATCAATTAAGTGCAGCAAGTAGAAAATTATTGATACATTCACTCTGTTCTCACGTTTGAGATTAATGTATCCACAGTGTGCTTTTATTTTGAAAGCCACAGTGAGAGAGAGAGAGAGAGAGAGAGAGAGGTAAGTCAGGGAGAGAGAGAGGGGATGACATGCAACTACGGTCCACGGGTTGGAATCGAACCCGGGCCGCTGCGGTCAGGACATATGGTACGTCAGGTGAGCGACCTGGAGATCTGACTGTTTGCTAACCTGTCCTAGACTGAACAGAACAGATCGGTTAAAGCTAGATTATATTCATTTGGATCACAACGCCAACCGAACTGTACGTGAACCGTTTTACACGCCTCAGTTGTAGTGATAATTATTTTGCCAGACAAATGTTGTGATCGTAGAAAGTTTTGCAGCTATGCAGGAGCGACAGGTTTTATTTATGAGCCGCGATCCCATCACTATATTGGACGGCAGCTAAATCCTGAGTCTGGGTGTGTATTAAAACGCACTGAATGGACGTTTAACCAGCTGACACTAACCGGGTTGTTCGTCCCGCTCGATGTCGGCGGTGATCCACGCCGGTTGTGTTTTCTGACAGAAAGAGGACGAAGGAGAAGAGATTGAGCCGCTCTCTCACTCACAAATCTTTATGGAAATAAAAAACTCTGGTCTGGACAAACATCTGCACAGCGTTTTCAGATTCACACAGCATGAACGCTACTTTGCTCGGTTTAAGAAACACAGCAGGTTATTTTCTTATTGGTTTATTGGGTCATTTAATTGATGTGTATGCTTTTTATTTATTTATTTTTTCCAGTTGTCTCGGCACAACAGTTTGCTTGCATGTGTTCGTGTATGTCTGTGTTTGCGTGCTTGCATGTATTAACCTATAAAAGTCGGTCGCTGATAAGAGCTGGGCGTTAAACAGCAGCAGATCAGATTGAATTTCCTCCTCTGTGGGATCTTAATCAGTCTTCTCTTCTGAAAATACAAGCTTCTAACAGCCTGTCTTCGTTTCCTCGTGCCTTTTTATAACAACGGCAATAATCTGCCAGGGAACGAGGGCTTTAAAAGTCAATGGGGGAATTTAATGTGATAGTATCTCAATTAGGTTGTAAAAATTGTATGGCTTGTACATTGACACATTTGTCAGACAGCTGTAAAGAGAGTTCATTCCCTTGAAAGAGGAAGTCACCGTCAAATGATTATTTTTACCGAAACTGTAATGACTTTAAAAGGAGGATTTTCATCCGGCTCAAACATCGGTGACAAATGTCAGGTTTTGTTTTCACTCTGTCGCAACCAGAGAGCCGCTTTCTAGAAATGCTGTGTTGCATCAACACTCAAGGATCATAACTGTAAGAGGGAGGGAGACATTCAACTTAACATTTCATTGTAAATGTGCGTTGACCTCAGCAGGGAGTATTCCTCGCCATTGTACAACATACGGTTTGAGGTGAATTGTGGGATACATTTCATCCTAGAGGTGAAGGGAGAAAAACGTAGAGAACGAGGAAGGATGTTAACCAGTGCTGGGCGATACGAATGAATGACACTGTCCGAGTATATGTGATTATATATCACAAGCAAATATGCTGTATATTGGATATGATGCATTATCTGGAAGTTCAGATAGATAGAAAAATAATCAGGTAGCACTGGCTGTCACTGCCAAACCTCACTATTGTAATATTTTAAAACTAATACCTCATGTCCGTGTATAAATAAACCATAAATAACCATCACACGTGACACAGAAAAGCATCAGATCCTCACACCTGAGCTTAAACCTCCTACTTATAATCAGTTATTTAAACAGCTGCCACTTAATTTTCTGTCAGTCGACAAATCGTTTCACAGTTTCTTTTTAATTCTCAAATAAGCTAAGAAGATTATTTTCTCAGGTAGCCTTAAATGTATAGAAAAAGATTTATGTCTGAGCTGTAGATATCGCTTCACTGTTTGGCAGCCATGTCTCTTCTGGGCCGTTCCAGAAGTGCGGACAAAATCCAGGAGAACATTTTTGCCTTTGAACTAAATCCTGGCCGCAGATGATGTTTTCTTTTTCTACAAACCCTCATAATGCTGGATAAAAACCTCTCTGATTCATTCAAATGGCTTAGTTAATGACCCACACACTCACAGCCTCACCCCGACCGTCCCTGACAGTCGGCAGTCCTGGAGTAATGATAGGAGGATAATAGTTTTAAAAAAAAGTCCTCATTTCTCCCGCCTGGGGCTCTAGATTGCTAGAGTGCAAACACAACACACACACACACACACACACACACACACACACACACAGTCGCACTCGATATCTCATGAAAACATCCCAGAGTTTGAGAGCCTGAACCTCTCAGGATTTACCGTCCAGAGATTATCGTGCCAAAGCCCTCCTGAGATGGAGGCTGACCTGGCACATTTTTACAGCGGCTGGCGAAGAGGGTTAGTATCTTCCGGTCAGCCTTTAACCTCTTCCATGTCGGCCCTTTCAGCGCAATCCTTGACCTTTGACCCACACTGGTTTGTGTGGGCCAACAGAAAAGACCAGGCTTATGAATTTGCAATGCAGTGGGGTTTTTTGTTATGTTTCTGCTGGAGTGGCAGGTAGCTCGTTTGGCAGTTAAATTTGTTTTTAATAACGTTTGACGTCAGTTTTCCATTTAATTAGAGTTAAGATAATAAATTAATCAGCAACAAGTTTGTCAATAGATCGATCGTCTGTGTTGTTTGTGCCACAAACTGATTTGGGTTTTTGACTGTAGGTTGAAATTTGAAGCCTCCAGGAAATTGTGATGGAAAATTCCTCTATTTTTTGATAGGTAATGACCAATCGATTAATTAAAAGTCTCATATTTTACAAGTTGATCTGTTGGGAAAGAGAAAAACAGAAACATTTAGGTGTTACAACCCGCCTTGTTTAAATAAAGCAGTTACTCTGTCATTGTATTTTTTTGCAGATTTGTTATCTTGTAATAATGGATCATGACAATGCTAAAGAGGAACCGTTTGCAGACTGTGATGTTTAACCCGTAGTGGAGGTGCAGAGGGAGCCACGCTCCGGTGCAGCTGTCAGGAAGTTCCTCCTCTTCCCTGTGACACTCTGAATATTCTGCTCTTCAGGCAGCGAGTCGCAGCACGGGAGACGATGAAACTGACTGAATGATAAAAAATGATCATCACGTCCCATCCGACCAGTCGGATTTAATGATTATACATCCCAGTAGAAACTACACAGTTAGACGTTAGTCATTTCTAAGTATCTGGTTATTAAACTGGAGAAAAAGAAAAGCAGAAAGGCAGAATTTTATATTTGACTTAGAAGAAGAAAAGTTCCAGACAACAACCCTTGTATTTTGGTGAATTCTTCAATTTTATTCAACTTGTATAAATCATAAAGATCGAAGAGTTTACTCTCTGTCCTCTCCCACCTCCTCACTGGAGCTTTCTCAAATTGAAAATATGGTATGAATGTTTTATTTCATAATGGCACCCACGCCATTGTGGTTTTGAGAGTCTCTTGAGGGCTGCATGATGAAAGCATCAGAACAACAACAATTTAAATTGGTCATATTTTTAGTTGCTTATTTATATTTGGCCTCTGAATAACACAACGCTTTTGTTTTGAAACTCCTCACATCCCACCTTCCTGTCCGTCCAGCCATTTTTAACCTCGTGTTTTGTTGAGGTTGGCTGTACTCGCTCATTGTCAGGGGTCCCACACACTCCACTGCTGCATGTGCAAAAATAAACAGTGAAAACAAACCAATTTTCTTTCTTTGCTTCTGACCTTATTGAAACCCATAATGTAGAAAGGTCTTAAAGGGACAAGTTGAAGTTTATGTTTGATGTTTAATGAGCTATGCATCAACAAATATGTATATCCTATATTCCTTTTGTTAGTAAAAACGTCATTTACGGATCAAGCTGAATCAATAAGTTGATAAATCGTTTAGGCAAACGACAGAAAATTAGTATTTCAATAATTGATTAATCATTTCAGTAATTTTTGATAGGGTTAGTGATAAAATACTAAATATAAATGGATTTTGGTCTGTTGGTTGAATAAAACAAAGACACTGAATACATCAACTTTGATTAAGGACGAAAGGATTAATCAGGATTAATCAATCGAATAGTCAGAGAGGTTTATGAATGAAGTGTAATACAACTCCAGAGCTAAAACGTCGGATATAAAACCTATGAAAATTGAGTTTAAGCCTCAAAATCATGTTCATAAGCATTTTTTTTAATTAAATCAGAAAAAGTCCTGAAGTATTGAGGTGATGAACAAAATGTTATGTTTGTGTTTTTGGCCACAGGCCGAACGTTTCACCCACGAATGTCTGTGACTGAGTGACAGAGTTGTTTTGGTTTTTTTTTTTTTTTCCCCCACCCTGAACACACCCACCCACGCTGCAGCCATGCACCTAGTCCTGTTGAGCTGTTCGACATTGGGATCGACATCCTGTCTGAGTCTGACTGATCATTTTTCTGACAGTCAAATATGACTCAGTTGCACATTTTCGAAAAGGGAATTTTTATTCTTGAATGAAACTCTTCGTTTTGTAAGACCCGAACCTCCTCTCGCGAAAGTCTTGATGCAATAATCACTCTCCCCCAGTCGTTTTTACCCCCCCACCCCCCCCCCCCCCCATCGCCTCTGTGGCTCTCGTATAACCTGATTCCCCACTGTTACTGGCTTCCCGGTGGGGGCTTTGGTGGATGATGTTTAGTGTTTGACGATCGCTCCTAGTACGCGTGACCCAGTTCAGTCAAGCTGTCGCGGCACATAAGAGTCTCCTATCTCTTACTTTTTTGGTGCTGCATCTTCTCTTCTTCTTACTCCTCCTCCTCCTCCTCCTCAGCCATGCCAAGGTTCTCCCCTCGCTCCGCGCATCTGCAATTAATAATTGAGCATTTCATTCGCGTCGTCTCCGAATGCAAAGAGGAGCCATGAAAGGATGGAAACGAGTCTGGAGGGAGGCGGATGGAGATCAGTGGAGGGAAAAGGAAAAGGGATGCTGTCGGAGGGAACGAGGGAGATTTTGTAGTGTGTCAGTAGGGTGTGCTGTCTACAGCCTCATTAGTTCTGCAAGGAGAGTGTGGAGAGGAGGAGGAAGGAGGCGAGACTTTGTTCTCAGTGATTAAAAAAAAAAAACTCAGTCAGCACAGTGATGCTGGGTGTGAATATATGTGTTTGTGTGGGGGCGGGTGTATAATAAGTGCACCCATCCTTTACCTTTCTGTAAGCAAAAACCAGTCCCATCCTGCTGATGTCTGGCTGGTCATTGATTTCTTTTTCTTTCTCCCTCTGGTTTCAATTAAAAAGTCTCACTCAGAGCAGGTGAACATGTTCAGCGATAATCACACAAGCCGCCGCCGCCTTATTAACGCCAGAGCTCCTTGAAAAACAGGACTCGATTCCTGCCTCATCAGGCAGGCGTTCGTCGTCGGGGGTTTGAGGTGACGTTTCAAAGCGGTGACTGGTAAACAGACAGGTGGAGGCGTCCGACAGGGAAGCATTCATTTGAATTTCTAGTTAAGCTGATGCTGTGTATTCAAAGCGGAGATAATTATAGGTTTTGCAGAAGCATAACATTAATACCTGAATTGATACAGACTGATAATAAACCAGTAAATGTTTCATGTGTTTATAAGGCACATACACTTATTGACGTTCCTCCTGAGTTAAATGAGAAAAACTGATTCCACTTTCATGTCCCTACAGTAAATATGAAGCTACAGCTGGTTAGCTTAGCTTAGCACAAAGACTAAGATCTTGTGCTTTTTGCACTTTTGTATTTGTACAGATTAAGCAAACAAGATATAAGGTGTTAATTAGTGAGTGGCTGGAAGGCAGTTGGGACAGGCTAGCAGTTGTTCTGCTAAGCTAAGCTAACTAGCTGCTGCTTGCAGCTTTATGTTCACTGCACACACATGAGAGTGGTATCAAAATGTCAACTAAGTCATGCCATAACATGCAATAAATAAACCATGCATAGTTCTAGTCACAATTGTAGTTTAAAAAAAAAATGTAATAAGTCAGACATATAAACATGTAGAAGAAGAATATCTGTCTGACATCACACATCTCAATGAGACTGTGCAGATTGTCTTGCACAATAATCATATCTGTTGCAGTCATAATGCAGCTTTAGTTTTTGACAATGGCCGCAGCAAAATGAAAGCAGTTGCTGTCGTTTGCTGACGTGCCGAAACACAGTTCATGTCAAGTTCCCAGCACTGGAGAAGGATGCTATTAGTGTCATGAGAACACTTCCTTCTCTGTTTTTCTGCTTCCTTTTTACTGTCAAGAAGCTGCTCGGTGACATGTTTTATTGGCAAAGAGCTGTCAAACAAGATTTTTTTAAAATCACAATTAACCACAATGTTTTCTTAAAGACAGTAAAAGTAAAATCTTCAAAGAAGCGTTTGTGTTGTTGTTTCCTCTGTGTTTGTCGTTTGAGCCGTCCGACCGGTCGCATGTAAATGAGAGCAAGCATTAACTTTTTTTTTTTTATCCGTCTCCATAGCTTTTGTTTACACTCGCAGTAGGTTAACATACACGGCCTCTTTGATAATCCTGCGTGTACTGGGCGAAGAAGATTCAGTGTATCTCAGCTGTGTGAGATTATTTCTCTGCAATCCCTCCGCTATCCATGAAAGACCGAGGATAAGCTAGATGAGCAAGGAAATCAGATTCATGCATTTCAGCAGCTAGGTTTATCCTCTAAAAAGCTTGCTTTATTTACACTGACGGTCCAGTTTTAATATCTGAAATGTTCATATCTATTTATCTAAAGACAAATTCTCCTCTGAAATATCTTTGACTTTCCTGAGGCCTTCGGTTCAAATTAAATCGGCAAACGTGCCTGTTAAGTGTGTGTGTGTGTGTGTGTGTGTGTGTGTGTGTGTGTGTGTGTGTGTTTACCAGTCATGTTGCACAGACTTGACAGCCAGCTGCATCACTCAGGGGTCAGTCTGAGTTTACTTTGTCTGCAATGCCCAGTTTCCTCGTCTGTGTGTTTCAACAGGGCCGTGGGTGTGGGTGGATGAGAGATGAATCCTCAGTTCATTCATAGTTCTCTCTCTCTCTCTCTCTCTCTCTCTCTCTCTCTCTCTCTTCAAATTATTTGTTTTTTTGTCCGACCAACAAATGAGAACCTAAAGACATTCAGTTCACTATCGCACAGAACCAATTATGCCAGAAAATATTCATGTTTGAGAAGCTTTAAACACAGTTTTTGGCATTTATGCTAAAAAAAAAAAAAAAAAAAATCAAAACACTTGATTAATTTTCTGGCAATAAACTAAACTAATCAAATCAGATCAGAGCTTAACATTTTAATTTGCTCATTGTTCTTACAGCTTCACCTCAGTGTGCAGAGTCTCTTCACAGCTTGTTTCCAATGTACTGTATAGTGAAATAAAATATAATGTCTTTTAAGTTTATCCAGCTCGTTCACGTCTCTCCCTTCTTCTTCTTCTTCTTCTCCTTCAGCCCTGACGACATCGGAAGCTGCTGGTACATCCTGTTGTCCGGCTCCGTCTTCATCAAGGAGTCCATGTTCCTGCCCAGAAGCAGGTAGGATCATCATCATCATCATCATCATCATCATTATCATCATTTGGGGGTGTTTGATGGTTTGATCTTGGCACTAGCATATGAGCAGCTTTCTCCCTTCAAAGACTGTTTAGAACAGGCACAAAGGGAGATGAAAGCTAATCCTGGATTTAAAGAAAGAGCCAACTTTGATTTATTTTATCTCAAAAAAAAAGTTTGTTTCCCTTCTTCTCCAGACGAATAAACAGGAGTGACTCATTTTTTTTTAAAACCAAAATTGGGTTTTTAAACATTGTGTTCAGAGAAGATACTAAAGGTTACAAAAGGAAAAGTTCCCAAAAGTTTTAACCTCACTGAATAAATTCACTCAGGAGAAAGTGAAAGTTACAAAAAGTGACAAAAAGTGAATGTTTTCACTTGCATTTCCTGCAGTTTTAGAGAAACAAAGCATTCATGGCCGTTCAGCGTTCGTGTTGCATAAACCTCTGTGTTTTCTCCTGCGGACAAAATAAACACAAACACACATTTCCCCTGAAAAAAAAAATGTTGCAGGTGACAAATACCCAGACGTAAACCCACGTAACTGCAGTCGTAGACAAACAAAGCATTCGCACCGTCTTCACAAATGCTTTTGTCGCCGGTGTAAGACCATAAACAGAGTCCCAATATGCTCCACACTGGCCAACATGGTGTCTGTCCTGACTAACACACCTGAGACAACACACACACACACACCTGAGCAGTGACGTACACTGGGCATGTGCGAGCCGGTGTAAACAGGAAGCAGATTTTCTTCTCTGCAGTTAATACTGCGAGCGAGGAACGGCAAAGACAGCTGCAGCGTTAAAATGCAGGATTGAACTCCTCAGCAGCTGCTAGCAAAGACGACAATGTCAGTAACACTTGCAACTCATTATCATGTTGTATCCACCACTGGTAGTCGAGGCTGATGAGAACCAATGAGGAGCGACCGTGGGTGTCTACGTTTTCGCCATACGACAACGCAAACCCGGAGGTTTTCAAAACTGCGGCGTCGTGTGGACGGGAGGCGGAAACGTAGCAAAAGAGATGCGTTTCAAAACGGAAACGTAGTAGTGTGTACGCAGCCTTAACGCTACACCGCTACACACAGGCCTCAGCCAACTGGACACGACATTAAAGAAACTTCAGCTCCAAACTGTAAAAATATCAAGAGAGCAAAGTGTGCACCTCCCCGGGAAACAGCCCACAACAAAAGAGAGGAATTAAAACGAGTGGAAACTCAACATGCAGAGCTTGAGAGCAGCTAACAGCTGCTCTGATTGTGAATGTCTGCAACACTGAAGGGGAAATATAACAATCACCCTCCCAGCTCGGTTGGCAGCGTTTGAAGCTCTGAATATTTCATCATTTACATATAAATTCATCCAGTTTCAGCAACAAATATGTGAGTATTGAAAGAAAGAAGAGAGGTTTCTCATCAGGCCATGGATGGTGGTTATCTGTGTCATCTTCACAGGACTTAAGATGCTTGTTCCCCTCTCCAGCTCACAGCGGTGATCACCGCCTCTGAAGCCGAGGCCCTAATGTTAAAAAGCTGCTATTTCACAAGTGGAACCGTTAGATGAACCGTTGCCGTGGGCGTCTTGAAAACAATGAACTTTTCATCCATTAGTCTTGCATAACACACACCTACGGCCACTAAGAGCAGGAGGCCGTCGCTGTGGCCCGTGTGGAGCAGAGTTGCGCCGGCGGCGGAGCGGGGGTCGGCAGCGGTCATTCTCTGGATTCACATGAACGTGGGCGGCATTCAGAACGGAAAAGCTCGATCGGAAATGTGCCAAAAGGCTGCTCCCCCTCTTAAATATAACCTTTACAGTTTCGCCAAGGTGAAAATGTGTGTGTGTGGGACGCTGGAGGGGGATTTGCAGGTATTGGCAGATTAAAGTTAATGCCAGACTGCAGTCGCTGGGGGCGGGGGGCTGTGAAAATGTTTACTAAGCATGTGTTGAGAAGAAGCCCGTGTGGGGATTCACTGTGCTGCATGAGACTGTGCAGGTTTGATAATAATGAGCTCAGTGACGTCAACTGCACCGCGCAGGACGGTTGTGTTTTTCTGTCACCTGCGTTCGGATTAAACACGTGACGCACAAAAAACTGCACGTTGACAAGTTTGAGTCAAAATCATTTCATATCACACGTGTGCAAGCGTTTGTCTTGGCGATGATGTTGAGGATCACATGAATAACATCAATGGGGGGGGGGGGCTCCATCCAACAGTAAATGTTGTTACCCCCGTGACCACGACCTCTCCAACTAGTTTTAACTTCCTACATTTAATTAAGACTCAACTGTAAAGCTTGGAGATGAAGAAAACGCCTCATTAAAAGCCATAAAACTGTGGCGTACAAATACGTCACATCTACACATTTAACAACAAACACTAGGAGAAGTTTGTTTTTGTTAATGCAACAGTACATGTGTTTCCTGTCTTGTGTTCTTATTGATTAGTATGTAGTAGTAGTAGTAGTAGTGGTAGTGGTAGTAGTAGTAGTAGTAGTAGTAGTAGTAGTAGTAGTAGTTTGGTGGTCGACTGGTTAAACTTCTGACTCATCGAAGCTTTAATTAGTTTGAATTTGCAGTTTGGGATTCAGATAATTTATTTATTGGAAACAGTGATGAGAGCAACTTTGGATTCAGAATGTCATTAATTTTTATAATTTCAGTTTATTGTTCACTTTATTACAGTTTCAGCTTCCACCTCCACCTCGGCCCCTCGGCAGCTGCAGGATGAAAAACTTTGAGGGGAATGAAGCGAGGCCTGTTTTTTTTTTTTGCAATGACACATTCAAAGTGACACGTTACAATTCAAGGTTTCAAGGACTTACATGGGTCATGAAACCCACTCAGTTCTCCAATGACTGTGCAAATTTCCTGTTCAAGTATTTAGAAAAAGAACGGAGAAGAATGGGACTCATGCCAGTCGTGGTTTGACTGTTTTCCCACAAACCGTACCAGGGGGATTCTTTAAAGCAGCGTGGTGCGATACTGTTTGTCGAACTGGACGCCATCAGACGTCACGGGAGGATGCGTCACGGTGTTTTCACAAGTGACGTGTTTGAATATTGAATGGTTGTTTATTCGTTGAGGATTTTCCTCAGTAGCAGCCTCTTAAAGATGAAACTATCTTCGTGTTAATGTACAGTGTATTTTCAACAGTCATTACAGTCTTATTTTAACAGCTGCAGTGACAAAGAAAAGTCCACACTGCATCACCCTCCATGAAGAGGAGAAATGATGAGGGTAAAATGGCTTGGAGGGGAAATTGGTTGTGACACGAGGAACTGAACGGAGTCCAGCGGGACTTCCTGAAGCTTTTAAAGATGTGGTGGAATTGGGTTTCAGGCAGGCCCTGCCTAGAAATGGCTGTTCGTATCTACACTGGCAGCAAGGTTGAAAACCTGATACGCCTCCATCATTCTCTTAGTGCCTCTCTCTCTCTCTCTCTCTCTCTCTCTCTCTCTCTCTCTCTCTCTCTCTCCCTCCCTCCCTCCCTCTCTCCCCCCTCCCTCGCCGCTCGCTGTAGTGAGATGTGATCCAGGGGAAGATGAATGACTCAGTCGTCAAATGAAGAAGCTGGAGCTCTGTGCCTGATTTAACCCGGATGCCTGTGTGAAATCAAACACAGCCCCCAAAATAAATAAACCTTAATAAATAGATGACACAGATTTAAAACATGTACAGGCACATGCTGCATGAACATGTAATTAAAGGAAGTTGTGCGACATGATGATGATTTATGTCGGATTAGACTTCACAGAGTGATCAGGGGTCGACTTGACCCCCCCCCCGGTAGGATTCATTTAGTCTAATGCTCATGATTTGAGGGCGATAGTCAAGTGGTTTCGGATTCACTGGAATAACGAGCTCTGTGCTCCTATGGGCTGAAGTTATGGACCATGTCTTATAACACAGAAGAAGAAGAAATAACACATTTCATACGCACAATGCAGCTTTACCGACTAAAAAGAGAAAACGATCTAACAGAAACAGCAAATACTGACCAGCGGCCTTTTTATCGTTTTGTTGTGTTGGTTGTCTCCCACTATAATCAGATCAAATATTCACACCTGTTGTTCATTGTCTGTCCAGATGCCCCACGTTGGCCGATGTTCTCTCGTCTGATTCTGCTTGTCTGACTTTTGGCGCAGAGGTCGGTCAAGAAAAGTAGCAGACGTGGAGTTATTTCTAAATGTTGAAGTGTTGATGCTGCTGTTTTCTGCACTGAAGTAGAAGAGCCTCTAATAAAATGTGAACATATTGATATTTTTTTAGTTACGGTTTTAGTAATACCCCACAGTATGAAACCGTTAACTTCCACTCTGATCACTTTGACCCTGCGCTGGTTTTACTTCTCCTTCGTGCTGCTTAATGTGACTATCAGTCGTCTGCTGTCAGCACTCGTTTCCTGATCATCAGTCCTTATATCGGCAAACACCAAAAACACTTCTCTCAACTGAATCAGCTCATATCAGCAACGAGGATTCATGTTAACGAAAGAATGTCATCCTTATCACTTCTGTGTGGCGTGGATTTCTGAGGAAAAAAAAAAAGTTAATTAGAGCTCAAAACATTTCTTTACAGTCAGCAGCGGCTCGGACAGACTCATCTGTGACCGTAGATCACACAGTTATTCTCCCCCTCTTCTCATACAGATCTGACTCAGCTCTGTTCAGGAGAATCACATAGGATATGTCCTGTTGTTGAATCGTAGATACTTGGAGTGAAACTCAAAGAAAATAACAGAGCGCTGCCTCTAGAACCATCCAACATGAAAGGAAAGATGTTAGATCTAATGGAAAATACATGAGAGAATATCTTTATGATTGAAGGTATTATCCCACTTACATCATGGCCACTTGTCAACAAAATGGCGTATTAATCAATAAAAACTATCAGTTGTTAGATCACATACAACTCATTTTCATCTAGCTGTTACCTTTTTTTTAAACATCAAAATTTAAGCATCATAAAATGTAGATCCTGACCCTCAGAACATTTCTGTCGTTTGTGTTGCTAGGCAACAGGAAGCGGATCACAAGGCTTGTTTTTGTTTTTTTATTTTTTTATATAACCTTAATCTTAAGTTTTACGAAGCCGGAAAGAGAAGTTTCGCTGATTGCTGCTGTCAGGAATAGCGATGAGTTTTGATGCAACTCGCTCTCTTTCTCTCTCGCTTTCTCTCGCTCTCCTCCCCCCTCCTTATCTTCACATCTCTTTATTTTTGGTCGCATTTCCTCTCCGGT
>NW_019524860.1:105786-160848 GCF_002814215.2 Seriola lalandi dorsalis
ATGCAATTCTACCCCCGGTTGTATAATGGCCTATGTCAAAAGTGTGACTCTTTTGTTGAGTTTTTTGTGTTTCCTGAAAAACCTGAAAAAATGACTTAGGCCATCATTCTAAGAGGGTGTCGACATTTAATAATAAATATCCGCAATTTAATTTACTTATTTATTACAGATTAAAATTCAGCATACCTCTGCCTCTGCTGCATCAATTTTGACTATAATTTATTTTTTTTTTTTTTAAATCTGCCCCCAAACTTTATGAAAGTTCAAAGCTGAATCGCTAAAGGAAAATAAGTGACACAGGTCAGGGTTAAGTATCGACAACCGTCGCTTGTCAGACTCTATCCCCGGTTCTGTTGGTTTTTCACCAGTACAGCAGGTTTAAGTCTAATCCTTTCTGCCTAATCATTACATCTTTAGCCCTGCTGCGAGCAGCCACATTCAAACTGGGATCAGTGCTAATTGATAGGTGTGGAGTCTGAGTGAAAAAGAATGGCGACATAAAAAAAAACCGAGCACATATAACACATCAAACAATAAAATCAGTCTGGCACAATAATAAACTGTTTCTGAACTAAGGTCAGTTGATTTAATATCTGTTAGGAAATTTTACGGCGTTGTCAGAGAGTTCATGAGTAACTTCTACCGAAAGGGGAGGATGAAGAGTGTCCACACCTACCCTCCTCTCCATAACACACACACACACACACACACACAGGTACACACACACACCCACACGCACGCACATACACACACGTACACACACCCCGCCCTCTCACTCACTTGAAACTCTGTAGCAGGAAGTGAGTCGTACGCTGGAATGCTGGATGTAGTCAATGCACCACATTACACAGAGAGAGAGAGAGAGAGAGAGAGAGAGAGAGAGAGAGAGAGAAAAGGGGCAGAGCCATCGGACACAGGCTGATCCACACACACACTTTCAGAGTCACACACTCCCGTTCTCGCGCACAAACCTTCCGACAGCAGCACTGGGGCGTGAGCAGGACGATATGCCGCAGTCGCACCAAAGTCTCGGGACCTGGAACATGCTTGTGGGACTTACTCTGGACGAGCAGCAGCAGGGGGGATATTTCTGAAAGAGGATCCTGTTATCTCATCGGGTGGCGGTGTCACTCTTGGGAACAGTTTGGACACCCAGGGGTGAGTGTCCGCCGGACGACAGCAGCATGTAACTGCCGCCGTGTGTGACTCACTGAAGCGCTGCTTAGAAAAACTCCCCTGTTTTTTGGTTGTAATTTAGAAATGTGACTCGTCTCCAGACCGGGAGCTGGTTGCAGTAAAACCTTCAAGTCTGGAATGTGAAATATGACTTTGATGTTATTTTGGATTTGTGAGTGAGCAGAGTGTGCTGCCAGTAAAAGGGGTGTGTGCTCTTCATCTTTGGGAGGGGTGGGAGGGCGGGGGGGGGTTAGATATGAGTTTTAGCAACTTTGAAACCAAAACAAAGATGGAGCTCCTGCTGCGGGGAGAATGCGTTAGAAAAGGATGATTGATTGATACGTCTTGGAAAAGTTTTGGAGCGGCTAGCCGCGCTGCTCTCCCTCTCGACTCTCTACATCAGTGGCCTTTTCTCTCTGCCATTACAATGTCAGTGAAGTTGTATTTCTGGAAGCAGAAGTCACGAGTCAATCACACATTCTTGGCAGTTGTGTCAGCGTCTATTTAAGAAGTGGCAGGGCAAAGGTTCGGGGTGTGTGTGTGTGTGTGGTGTGGGTGTGTGTGTGTGTGTGTGTGGTCACGCTGATACTCTTTTGTTTATGTTTGCAAGGTGAGAGGTGGTTGGACGCTCAGCTACAGCTCTGAGGGGATGTGGGTAAACCCCTGATGCTGTTGTCACCGACGGAACAGTCGCTCCTGAGAATCCCACCCTCCTCCGACCCCTCCTCCTGCGCTCGGTCTGAAGTCTTGCATAACCAGGGGGTTTAATCTTCGTCCCTCTTAAGGGTCTGGTGGTTTAAAAACCCCGGTGTGCCCTCTCACCGCTTACTCAGTTTAAATAGCTTAACAGAGTGAGGAGACCACCGCCACCACCGCCACCTCCTCCATTCACCTTCCTCCTCCAGCTCAGACCTGGGGGGCAGATTAGGGCTCGCTCCGGTTCAGGCAGACAGCAGAGTGGATCTGAGGCTTTGGCAGTGGGCTGCTGGGCTCGCACAGTGAAAGCCTGGTGATGCATGTGGAATGACATTCCAGACGCCCAGGCTTGTTGTATAACGAGGGGGGGGATGCAAGGCCACGGAGGCAGGGGAGATGTCTGTCAGTCAACTGAGAGAGAGCTTCAGGGTTTAAATTGAAAATGAGATACTGGCTGCCTTGTCTGGAAGCAGCTCACACACAGCGTCTGGTGGCAGAACAGAAGCACAGGATCTTTATAACGTGCATTAGTCTCCAGTTTGTTGCTAACGTGTCAGTCACCTGTAAAGCACCTTGTATTACAATAACCCACATGACAGGAGCAGTTTAAATAAAGTTTGATTGCTTGATAGAAGGTAACAAACTAAATTTTAAAAGCAAGTCAAAGTCCGTCGCTATAAAGACACTTTCCTTCCAAAATAAAACATTTTTAAATTAATTTTTCTGTTATAATTACGTTTATTTAATTAGATCTTTAATTGAATCTCTAATTTTCTTTCATTTCCTGTCTTGGGAAATTAAATATTTAGAACCAGGCAGAGGTTGTGAAATGATACGAAACGATCACGCACATCAGTGACAGGTGTTTGAGCAACAGGTGCTGCATGAAGGCCAAACTTAACGATTGAAGGAAGAGTTCCAGCTTTTACCTTTTGAGATGACGGATGTTTGACTTTGACTTTGGAACGTCATCGGACAACTTCAGCTGTTGAGTTACATTCATTAAAATGTGGATTTAATCACTTCAAATAAGGGACTTTGGCTTATAGGAGGCATCCCTGCTCAATCACCTGCATATTATTGTGTACCAAGTTGGATATATTGGTAGTTTCTCAGTCATTATCATGACCTGGATGTTGATGTATATGATATTAACAAGTCGGACAAGTAATTACAGTGATACTGATCTAACATTAATGTGGCGTTAATCAAAATCCAAAGAATCCAAATACAAATTGAAGTCTGTTTTAGCTTGCTTCTCTTTGATAAGTGTTTTTTGGGAATATGTCTAAACACACACACACACACACACACACACACACACACACACTTATGTATTAGTTATGTAGTTATGTATTTATGTTTTGCATGTCGCCTGTTGTATTTTTGATGACTTCTCCGAGGCACATTCCCCTGGAAAGGACAGTGAAGTGAAGTGAAGTGAAGTGAAGTGAGGATAATGATTTCCTCAACACTGGTGTATAAGATGAAATGACACAGATGAACACAGAGTATGTAGCAGCGTTTAGGTGAGGAAAGTAAGACGCTTTGGTCCGTGCTTTGCTCTGTTAGAAAAGAGTTGCGTACCTGCTCGAGCGTCTGGCACTCATCCTCTTATCTGGTTGTTTTTCAGTGAACACACACACACACACACACACACACACACACTCTGCAGTCCTCAGAAAAGAAAACACAAACCTTTACATCGGCTTGTGTTGTGGGCCTGAATTCCTCAGCGATTAATTATTCATAGCGAGTAGATTGTGCACTCTGGCGTCATTAGTGGAGCTAATAAAGATTAAATATTTGCACAGGTCAAACTTTGCAGTGTGTGCTGTGTGACGGCGTTGATTGCTGCAGAGATTCTCACATCCTGGTCCGACCAAGCATCTGTTGGGAGAATGGAAAGTTTATTCAAGATATAATATTTGTTGTCTAATATACATGTGCCCACACGGCAGGTCTGGTACTTTATATTTGCTCAGGACTAGTCATAGAGCAGTGGAGGCTTTAATCTCCAAACAAGACATTTTTGTGTTAGAAAAAAAATCCTCCCACCCCCTCACTCTCCACTTCCATAATCCCCTCTTTAATATCTCACATTCCCAGTGGCATTTGCCTCCTGCAAAATGGAGGAATGGATTACTAATGTCAGGAATGTAATGGAGGAACATGATTGAACATGTCACTTTGGTGTTTGCGTTCGGTGGCCTAACGTGTTTTGCGATGCCTAATGGGTGGAATCACTCCTCGCTTTTCCACAGGAGAGCGAGCCAAGAGAGGCTCAACAGGATAAGAGCTGGTACCAGCTCCAACCGTCTGTACAACCAGATCAAAAGCATTTGTTCTGGGTTTTTTTTTTCTGAAGCTGCTGCCCAGCTGACAAATCATCTTTGCTGGGAATAAGTTGCAAAAGAATTACAGCGATTGTCTTCTTGCAGGAACATGAGTGAAAATACTGAGTAAGCTCTCCACACCGTAGCTGTGTTTGGCCCCGTGGAAGAATCCAGGCTGGTGCATGTCAGGGATACAAGCAGAGTTAAAACGCATTAAACTGAAGCTGAGGCAAAGCAAACCGCAGCCATCAGCATTAACCCCCTCACCGCCCCGCTCGGCTCGCCGCGGTCCGGACAGTCACTCACGATGTGTCTGATTTCAGTTCGTCCTTCTCAGCACTAGTTGTGAATCATGCAGTGATTTGACAAAGTGTGGTTCAAAAGGCATCAGAAAGTTGACACATTAGTCAAGTAAAATTGCAGCTCTGGCAGAGAAACAACAGAACGGCTGACAAAAGAGGAAAGAAACACAAAACCCAACAAAGGCTGGTCTGTGAATGGAGGCAGAAAGAGAAAAGCAAAGCCAGCTAAATAGACTTTTAGAAAATAAAAGGCACCACAAAAATCTTTATTTGCTCTTTGCCACAGTGGCAGGTAGAGAATATCAGCAGCTCTTTGGTGTTTTATTTCCAAGCCTGACCAAGCTCTACCCACAACAAGCCCAGGGCTGCGCAGCATTTAGGCCATGCTGCGCCTGAGGTGCACACCTGTCGGCAGGATTGATGAAAGCTGCCACCTCCGCAGCCTCGGTGCAGGTAGCCGCACACTTCATCCGTGAGTCACTCACTTTGAAGAATTGGCTCCATATCGCAGCAGACACCGTTTGTGAATAAAGAAAGAATAAAAGAATTATGACACGATACAAAAATGGTAATCAAAACATTACGGCAGCAACTACTGTTTATTTTCATTAAGAATTAATCCGCGGATTGTTTCCCTGATGAATCGACTCATTTACCATCAAACATGATAAAGACAAACAGGAAATCCTCATATTTTAGAAGCTGGAAGCTGCAAATATTTTTCATTTTTGCCTGAAAAGTTATTATTATCAAAATACTTGCAGAGTAAAAAAAAAAATAAATAAAAACAAAAACAATATAAACACTGAAAGAAAAAAATTTATGAAAGAAAAAAATACAAAATATTAACAATTGATAGAAATAAAATAAAGATAATAAAATCATCAAATTAATATAAATTGTAAAAGTACATGAATAAAATTGGCCGCGACTAACAACATTTTCATATTATTTAATCTAGTAATTAATTTTTTTGATCAATAAAAAAAAAATGTGTAAACAGTGAAAATGCCCAGTGACTGTGAAAAGTTCTCAGTTTCTATCAGTAAAGACAAAGAAACCAGAAAATGTTAACATTTGAGAATTTTGATACTCAAACAATTAATCAGTTGATCAACCGTGGATTCATTTTCTGTAATTGACAAATTGATTAATAGACTTAATTATCTCAGCTCCAAAAACTCAGAATAAATGGATGTGAAAGGCTGCGATGAGAATTGAGCTCGTGAATCTAAATAATGTAAAGCAGCAGATCACGACACGAGGGGCGGGACACAAACTCAGCAGCAGCCTGTCCTTTTTGGAGTCACTTGAGTTTATCTTACAAAACAATCAGCAAACCAACAAGATGTGGGTCACGTTCTCAATCGAACGATGATAGAAATAACAAACAAGGAAGTCCTTATGTCTCCGCGTCGAGGCCGAGGCGCCGGACAAAGGCACCATTCTTTACCCGACCCGCAAGTTGGATCTCCTCATGCTCAGAGTTTCCAGAGCTGCTGCCCTTCTGCGAGGCGTTTCGGTCTCTGCTGCTTTTAATATTCCCCGGTCAACGCCCCCCCCCCCTTCCTTCATTAGGAGTGAGGCTGTGACGTCATGAGAGCGGACTTTTCCAGAGGCGGGTGTTTCCCTCCAGGTGGGAGGGCTCACAGCTGAAAGGGGGAACTGTCCCTTCAATGCTGCCCTGTCTCACATTTTTATACAGGAATTCCATACTTCCATATTTAAGATGTTGTTGGCCACAGCGGCTCTTATAGACTCAGGCAGACGTCTACGTGCTTCACGGCTGTGTCTGTGTGAGCGCTCAGACTCCAAAGATTTACGCCAAGGTGCTTTCTTTTACAGATGCTACAGGCAAATAACTTCTTCTGCACTGTTCTTTAGGTGAATGTTGATTTTTTTCATATATATAATTTTTATTTTTCCTCCTCTAGTTTTGGGAAGCGGTCAGCAGGCAGCCTGCGACGCGGATGTGAGTGCATCGTCCTGGAACCCTCAGAGATGATTGTGGTGAGTCCCATTTTTCTGACTTGTAACACACAAGTGTCACTGTCACACACACACACACACACACACACACACACACACACACACACACAGCCTCAAACACACCACAAAACTTGCACAAAATAGAGTGATAAATTTTAATTGTGACGAAGCATTTTTACAGAGAAACGGTGGAAAAACATAAAATCACAGCAGCAGCGTTGCGTTTTTGTTCAACCTGCTTTAATATAAATCATATTTCATGCACTTACTACCACGGTGTCAAACTCTTTTCCAACATAACAAGAACTTAATTGTGTCTGTCATGTCAGAGCTTAATAAATCCCTGATTGAGGTTTGAATGAAAACCGACGGCGTCCAAAAAAACTGAAGCTGAAACTCTAATAACGCTAATAATTGATTTTGTAATTCCATCATGTAGTAAGAGCAAACTGGACCCATGTGGATCATCAGATGCACATTACCTACAAAAGAGTGTGGTTATGGTTTGAAATAATGTCCTTGAGAGTCGTCCCTGTGATGTTTCAGACTAATCTGTGTAAGCAGCTCTCCTATTGATATTTTATCACAGCAGTATTTAACTGTGTCTTTGCTGGAGTCCTTCCAACTCGTGGGGTTGCACGAGTCCAAGGCCGGTGGAGACTCTGACCCAGTTTTATGGAAAATCAAAAGCTGGCTCACAGAAGAAGTTGTTGAGAACAAATCACTCCTGTCTCAGTGGGGCACAGAAGCGAGAGGTAGCAGCACAATACAGTCATCTGTTGAACAGAAGCCCCTCCGAGGCCCGGAGATCACAACAGATGCAGTTCTGCTGATGATTTTGCACCAATCAGCCGTCGCCTGCGCTCGAAACAAAATCCACCTTTTGCAAATCCGAAACAGCTGCTAATCACAATGCTGTGAGATAATATGACTGGAGAGGAGGTCTGGAGAGTTGAATCTAAACTGGACCGTAAACCGTAGTTTTCTTCAGTTGTAACTTTTCATGGGGAATAGTATTTGTGTGTGTGTGTGTGTGTGTGTGTGTGTGTGTGTGTGTGTGTGTGTGTGTGTGTGTGTGTGTGTGTGTGTGTGTGTGTGTGTGTGGGTGTGTGTGTGTGTGTGTGTGGGTGGATGGGTGGATGGGTGGGGGGGGTTAACAAATCATGGGACTGCAACTAATGACATTTTCATTATCTCGTAATCTGCAGATTATTTTCTCCACCAACCGATGCTGTCTCAAAATACTGAAAACAATTCACAATTTCCTAAAACCGGTTTTGTCGAAGCAAAAAGTCCAGAAACTAAAATACAGGAGACAAATCCTGAAAACAGAGAAGCTGGAAGTAGAAAATGTTTGACATTTTTACTTGTTTTCTATCAATTAATTATCAAAATCAACTAAACGATTAATCCCACAATTATCACAGATGCATGAATGAGTACTACTGCTCAACAGTGTCTTCAATTAAAACCTCGGACCAGAGACTCTGATTTAACTGTATCCACACTTATAACTATGTCTAACATATAACTAACCACAAATCACATTTTAAAAAAGAAGAAATGGGACCACAGGTGTGGAAACTGGAAAAAAGCTCAAACTAAAACAAACACCGACCTCAGTTCACACATGTAGAACATAATTAGTATTTTTATCACAACCAGTTGCAGGCAACAGTGTGTTGAGAGCTGTGAACAAAGCTGTGCAAATATTTTGAGTGCTGCACACACACACACACACGCACGCACACACACACACACACACACACACACACACACACACACACACACACACACACAGTGGAGAGTGAAGCCAGTATGACTGCAAGCTGACCACCTGACGGGAGCTGAGATGCCACGATGCAGCCTTTAGTTTTCTAACATGCTGGATGCTGCCACTGTAAAGTCACACACACACACACACACACATTTCCAGCACGTACAAACCCTTCAGTTACTGTTTTTTTTTTTTAAAGGAGATATCAAATATAACCCGTGTCTTGACATGTTGGAGTAATGACTGGTTGGCACGGTTGCAGTCACACCACATGTCAGTAATCTCGCTCTCACATGCTGTAATTGCCGTGTCTCCTTGGATGTGCTTTGTAAAACGGGGGGGGGGTTGGTCCTGTTAACTGAGCTTCTACTGTATCAGACACACATGACCCCCCCCCCCCACACACACACACTAATAACACTCTGCCCGCTGCTGACACTTTGTGGCGTCACTCCTTTTACTACTATAGGAAGGTATAGGTATTATACTGTTATAGACGACAAGCACACAGCTCACGTGTCTATACTGTACGCACACATGCACACATTGCTCAGAGATTTGCAATTAGACACACAATCACACTCATGCTCTCACACACACACACACACACACACACACACACACACACAAACACACACACAACTCCCCTGCCGTTGTCATGGCAGCAGTTGGTACGGCAGAGAGAGAGAGAGAGATTTTTTAGTGGTGTAATCCCAGAGGCTGAGCGCTGTGAAATGTGAAGCTGCAGTGAAAGTAGCAGGAGAGGAGAGGAGAGGAGAGGAGAGGAGGAATCGGCCTAAAATTAAGAAGAAGAAAAAAACTTAAATATGTCATTCCATCATGACCCAAAGCCGTCAGCGTGGTCTCATTTAAGTAGCATGTAGAAGATAACTTCACTGACTTCTGTGCTAAAGCTGCATCATGTGCCAGTTTCCACTTGGAAAATGTTTTTTCCTCCTCCTCCTCCTCCTCCTCCTCCCAGTTCATTAAAAATGGAAACATGGATTTTTATCTTGTTTTAACATGTAATTTCATTGTGGTTAATATGTTTGACGGCGACAGAGTCGAGAGTGTCTCCGTTTCATCTCCCTCACTCCGCCAGGCTTCATGTTTATCTCCGTCTGCCAATCTGTTCGTCCCTCTTCCCTCTCTCCTCCTGCTTTCATGCAGAATCCTCTCTCAAGCCTCCGTTTCTTTCTCCCTCCGTCGCTCTTTTTGTGTTGTGAGCACCCTCCTTTGACGTAGGTGTGCATCGTGCATCCCACACGCACACTTCTATTTTTACGCAATGAGAGGGGCGGGCGGCGAGAGGGAGGAGGAGGAGGAGGAGGAGGAAGAGGAGGAGGAGGACGTGGTGGTGGTGGCGGAATCGGAGATGGAGTATAGGAGGGTGGGGTTTTCTGGATGAGTCTGTGTTTGTGTTTTTGTGATGGGGGGAGTGGGGATGGGCGTGAATGAAGACGAAAGGCAGTCACACCCCCCTCTCTCTCTCTCTGTCTCCCTCCCTCCCTCCCTATCGTTTCCAGGTGGACTATATGGATGAAAATGAGGAGTACTTCCAGCGACAAGCCTCGCACAGACAGTCCCGCCGGCGCTTTCGGAAGATCAACCAGAAGGGGGAGAGGCAGACGATCATCGACACCGTGGATCCGTACCCCACCGGAAAGCCGCCCATAGCCCGGGGATACCACACGGTGAGCGCCCACCCCGTGCTACAGTTCTGTGTTTACCCCTCGCTGCGGTGGGTTCGCCGTGCGCTCCTGAAGGCAACTCAGAGCTGCTCTGTTTGTGTGTCATGCTCCTGCTTCAGAGCGTAGCTGAAACGTTTGCGTTGTCTTGTGTCACCAACTTCATGTTTTCTCTCCCGCTCTCTCTCTCTCTCTCTCTCTCTCTCTCTGTGTGCGGTGGCCTCAGCTGACCCTGGGTTGTGGGTTGTTGTGTTGTGGTGCTTCCTGCCCCGGAGAAGGGGCGCTCCTCTCCCCACGGCAGCCTGTTTTCCTAATCTTTACACTGAGCTGTCCTCCCTGTCGAGTCTAATTGTTGTTTCACCTGTTCTTGCTAGATTAGAAAGTTCTCCTGCTGGCTTCAGTGTGTTGCTCTGTCCTCTCTCTAAGTGTTTTTGTGACTCTCTGAACATCCCAAATGCCTCCTCAAAAACCCCAGTTTGTCCGTCCTGCTTATGGTTGCTGGAAAGGTTCTGGATGTGAGATGTTATTCCTGTTTTTTACACTTTGTTTTTTCCCCTGCCGATAAACTTAAACTCCTTCTACACTAATGCATCCTTTAGCAGTTGTGTACAACACACTTCTGAGCGTGATAACAGTGAATACATGTCGTCATTTTCATTGCTTTATAACCATCTTTTTTCTCAAAAGGCATGTTTGCTCTGTGATGATCATCCAACCAATGGAAATGGAATTAGTTTGAAAGTTGTGTCTTTAAAGTGGTGGTTCACACGCTGTGGGTCGAGACCATGACAAGGGGTTTGAGATGAATGCAAGAGGTGGCGGGAAGTTTGTTGGAGTAGAAAAAAACAAAACAAAAGCAAAACTCTACCACAGAGATGTTCACTGGTTTTTGGTTTTCTCTCTGTTATTTGACTTTTGCTTCGTGGTGAAGTGGCTGACTTTTCGATTACACCGCTGACAAATGTTTAAACCTGCAGCAAAGAGTCACAATTCATTTGTATGAAAGGGTCACAAGCACTTTAATGCAGACGGCTGTGAACTGCTCAGAATACATTTGATACTGAAATGTGAAGAAAGTTTCGTCATTTTTATTAAGCGTCTTATTTCCAGTGTTTCAGCGTTTGACTTTGAAAAGTGACTCAGTGTAGAAGAAGTTTTGTCTTTCTCTTAATATCAATATATCATTTCGTTTAAAGGAAACATGTGAAACGAGCCGATGTGCGTCTGAACAAGAGTCGACGTCACTTTAGATTTCTTTTATCAAGAAGTAGTGACTATACATTAATTAGCAGAGAGGATGGCAGTTACAGATGAGAATATGTTGAGTCAGATGTCGCCTCGTTTCTTGAATCTCACAGCTGCTCTATTCTTATGCGATGGTTGTTTTTTCAAACAGCACTTTACGCTTTACGTTTGATACAGTTCTCAGACAGTACTTCTCTTAATTAAGATTTGTTTCATCTCGTTAGAGGCCAGACACATCAGTCGGACAATGACCAACTGTGGAAAAATGAAAGCAGAGACGTGGCACTCTGACTTTTTAAAGTCCGAACCGATCACAGTGCCACAGAGAGTATCGACTTCACCCACGTGAAGGGATTTTACTCCAGCAGAGGGAGAGTTAGCTGCCCGTTGTGTTGCACCAGGCCTTCTCCCCTCTGTGCTTTCTTTCCCTGGGAATAGGAAGCAAAGCGTTTTCACACTAATGATGTAAATACCCAGCATGCAGAGGTTTTCCTGTTCTGCACAATTTCACTGCATTCCCTTCATTCCCGGCGTTCCCTTGGGGGTTCTGTCAGTGTACCAGTTCTTCTTGGAACAATCACGCTTAAAAAGGAAAAATGCGGCAAATGTCATCTTCCTCCTGCCTCCACGCAGCCCCACCCTGTTTCCTAAATTTAGACCGGCTGTGTTTTTGATTCAAAAGACTGCACTGAACTTTCTCATGGCCTGACATCTCCCGTCACACACTCAACTCTCCTCGCGCCAGCGCCGTTCCTGTGGGAAGGATGGAACGGCGCCATGGCAACCAGCAGCCCCAAATGGGCTCTGCTCGAGTGCACTTAGATGTACAGTAGGGAAAGGGAGCTAACTTAGCATCAGTAGTGCACTTACAAGTACAGTAGGGAAGGGAGCTAACTGAGCTAACTGAGCCGCTGCAGCTGCTGCTGCTGCTGCTGCTGCTGATGATGATGACAGAGGGGTGGAGGCGAGCGGAGCGACACAGAAATGAATCTGGGCGGATGCTAAGCTGACATAGCAAGCTAATCTCAAGAATTTAGAATGCCAGGCAGCGCTCAGATTTTCCTTCCTCCTACCCCGAGGCATATTTAGGAGGTGAGAAATGCACCGAGGAGAAACTTGGGATTGAAGAAAGGAAATCTCTCCAGCAGGCAAGGTTTTTATTCAGCTTAGTCACTCGTGTGAAGGCAAATGTGAGGCCAGGTATGAAAACATCAGAGGAATCACTGATTTGAAGGCGTCAAAGCTCCTTCAGTGTGATGAATTCTGTAGAGAAAACAGATTTATTTAAGGCTGAGATGATCATTGTCAGATTTGATTATTTTTTCACTTAGTTTAGTTTATGAAATGTAAGAAAATAATGATCCATCATAACTTCAAGGTGATGTCTTTAAATAGTTTTCTCAACCTCCAGTCAAATAATCAGATATTCAGTTCAGTCATGTAGAGCTATAACGATTAGCAATTTAATCCATCAGCGGATCAACAAAAACACAAATGACCATGTTGATAATAAGTTTGTCATTAAGTCTATTTTATATTGTTTGTTGGACAAAAAAAAAAGAAAAAGATATTTGTTATTTGGAAATGATGGTGTTCATGTGTCACTATTGTCTGAAGCCTCGACTCGCACAGTAACCAAACCTGCTTTGTTTCATTTCAAAATGGTACAACAGCCATTTAGAAAAGAAAATCATTAAGCCGAGCAAATTTGAAAGTGGATCTTGGTGAGGATGAGATTATTTGAGCTGATTCCATAATAAAAAGTGGAGTGAACCACTTCATTTACAACTTAATGGCTTTTTGAGCATGATGAGATGTGACGCACCAGTGCCAGCCTTTTGTCCTCCGCGCTGCGTTAAATCATTATCCTGAAATAAGTAATCTTTGCAGCGAGAGCGGGCTGTAACGGCAGGGTCGCGGGTTCGAAACCCCCGTAGAGACCCGACTGTGTCTGCGAACAGCTGTGTGAGCCGCTGTCGTCCCCGAGTCACTGACTGAACACGCTCAGTCATTGTGAGTTAGTCTGGAGAGTGCCAGCTTAATATCTAAAATATAAATGTAATGCTAACCCGGTAGTGAAACTCCCAGTGGGAGTGCTCACACACACACACACACACACACACACACACGTACGATCTGAAGCCGAGCTATTATCTGTATGAAGTGAGGATTATTTGGCTCTCAGGGTTCAAACTTAATGCAAGTTGTTTCTTTAATCTGTAAACACAGTCTGGCTTCAAGAACAATATCTATGCAAATGAATGGATCATTTGGATCTGTGTGGACAACTACTATCACTATGAAACACCGAACCATTAGCTGATTAAGTTTACAGTCAATCAGTTAATCAGTCTATAAGCCATTTAATACAATGTGCCTCACATTTGCAATTTAACATTTGCAAGGTAAAATGTGTCACAACATTGTTGTGGGTTGTTAGCAACGTAAACATGGTGCTGCTGCTGCTACAGAGACGCTCCCGGCCTATAAATCATGTTCCTCAGACAGAAGGGAACAAGTTCATCTGCTACAAGCCCCAATAAAAATCACATCATCATCTTTTTTTAAATTCTTTTCAGTGGAAATACAAAAACGATCATCCCGACTGAAATCATGACTTATATCGCAATATGCATATCGCGCAGCCCTAACACAGACTCGGACAACATGAGATCAGAGATGAAGTGAGGCAGTGAAAACGTTTCTGTGATCTGCCAACAGTTACTGTACGATGTCGCTGGTTCCTTGTATGTCTGTTTCAGAGCCCAGAGAATCTGAAAACTTCCTCAATATGAGCTTCTGCTGTAGTCTTCGGCATGGATAAGAACCGCCATTTTGTTTTCACATCTTTATTTCATATGGTGAATGTTATTTTGCCGCAACCAGTCAGTATCTGTCCCGTCTACTTCATTTACAGGGGACACAGACGTGGTTAAATGCTGGTTCCTTATCTTAATATTTGCCACGTCAATCAAAGACGTTTGGGTTTAAGAGTTACTGTTTCTGTAAGTCAACTGAGAACAGCTTCTGTGTGAGGCAGCGTTAATCTCAACTGTTTTTCTTCTGGCTCTGGGACGGGAAGATAACATCCCGGTTCTGAATCCCGCCTGCAAAAGCCGCGATTGACGTATGTCATGCGAATTGAAGTTGTGTTTGCACCTGGGAAAACGGCTGTCAGTGAGCACAACAACTCAACCTTTGTAAGTCAGCGTTACACACACCTTCAAGTCCCGATCCTGAGCGTGTCGTACCTGCAGCTTCTGTCTTCTCTGTGGCTCAGCCAGTGAAGCCGGTGGCGGTTTTTCAGCTTCCTCCAGAAAGAGGAGTGGACTGACCTTTGCAATATTTCTAAGGTGAAAGATGGCAGCTCTAATGTGCTGTTCAGATTTAGTATCCGGGTCAACGACCACACCTGCTTTTATTTCCTTATTGGCTAACATTAAAAGCTTCTGATTTATAACATGATATAAATTCTTGCTCTCTTTTACTTCTCTTAAGTTTTATCTCCACGTATCTTCGCAGAAATGGCTTGAGCTTAAATTTGTGGTTTGTCACCATTGGAAGCGAAGATGGCGATCCAGGGATTTAAGGGGCTAAGGATAGATGAATAAAAATAAATTTCTGTTTCCATAGATGTGTCCTGGATAAATCAGGCCAGTGAAAGAGGACAGTGTTTTGAATTCAACACATGTCCTGTGTGCTCAGAGCAGTGGGTTAACACTTGGGTGCCTTGTTCACAGTGGACACCAGTTATTTCTAGCATCTCTCTCTCTCTCTCTCTCTCTCTCTCTGTCACACACACACACGCGCGCACACACACACACACACACTTGATCTTTATATATTCTCCCTAGCAAAAGGCTTGTAATCTCCATTTTTCAGTAGCTCTCCATTTTGCACTTTATCTCACAGTCGTTATCTCTTCCTCTAATATCAACAGCCATTTGTGCTGTCGAACCTGACACACACACATGCACACACACACACATGCGCTAACACACACATGCGCACCCACACACACGTACACACAGATTTCCTCTCTGATCTCTCACTCAGCCACTCACTTTAAGGCCTTTGTGCAGATTCTGTCTGTCACTCAGTTTGAAATGAAATGTTGACGCGGCTGCTGTCGAGGCCTCGTGTTTACTGAACGCTGCGCTCCTGATTTTATCCATCCACCTTATCTCCTTTACCCACTCTCCTCTTTTTTTCTCCCCTCCCAAACCCCTCCTCCGCCCCCCACACCACCCCGAAATCTCTGAGCAGATGAGTAATATTCCTCCTCCTCTGGGTTTACTCAGTGGCCAGGAGGGCATCCAAGGCCCCAAACAGCTGTTCTATAATTATACAAGAGGCAGGAGGCAGACAATCAATACTCCTTTTACTCCTCTCCTCCGTCCGGGCAGCCTGGTGGTTAGCGAGGCCGCCCTGTAATCAGAAGGTCACAGGTTTAATCCCTGAAAGAGCCAATGTGTCCAGCAGCAATCATGTGCTCTGTTGGAGTGCCCTTGACAGTGACATTGGTCACTCATCAACTGACAACTTTTTAATGGCTTCAAGATCGAAGCGGAGTTACTGCAGATGAAGATGTCGTCAGCTTTCATGCTTGAGACGTGGATGTGGAAGATTTCACATTGTCTGCAGCTGCTGCCAGTTAGCTTAGCTTAGCATAAAGACTGGAAAGAGGGGGGAACAGCTAGCTTGGCTCTGTCCAAAGGTAACAAAATATAGTATGTCTTGTATGTTTAATCCATCAGTGTAAAAACAACAATGTTGTGGTTTCATGGTGCTTTTTCCCCTTATTTCCATTCTTTTAGCTAACCTAAGCTAATTAGCTGCTAGCCATAGCTTCATATTTAGCATACGGACATGAAAGGGGCATCAATTTCTCATCAAATAAATGTATTTCCCAAGATGTAGTAAGACTATTCTTTCAACAACACCAGTTTTCATAGAGGTGTTTCATCCTGCCTTTGAAGCTAGCGTTAGCATAAGCAACTAAAGTGCAAAGCTGTAAACCACTGATGCTAAATTCATGTTTTGTTCTTTTTTCTTTAGATAAATAAGTTCACTGGCAAATAAACTTTTCTCTCTGGTTGACTGGATTTAAAAAAGAAAGACCTGGGCAACAAAACAAAGGCAGCATCAATACTAGTTTTTAATTAAATAATTTGTCCAATTCAAAGACGGAAGAAGAACAACAGAAATCAACGGAGTTTGTATGAAGTGTGATCTTAAATTTGAGAACAGCTTTGAGATTGAGTCTCTAAGATTTGATGTAATTAAACCAAAGTTTTTAAAAACCACTAAAACGTAACACCTTTTTAATTGGAGTATTATTGTCTGGCTCGAGGTGGAAAATGTCCTGCAGTGGTAATGAGGAGGTTGAGAAGTTAAAGTCATCTGCTCAGTAATCTGCAGGCATGCTGCAATGGGAAGGATGTGTGTGTGTGTGTGCAAGACAGAATAATAATGCGTGTGTGTGTGTGTGTGTGTGTGTGTGTGTGTGTTCTCTACCTGTCCTTGGCTAAGAGCAGTGAGAAAGTTGAATTTTCACCTTGAATATTCATTAATCTGCTGAGACCCAGAACAATGAGAAAGATATTTTTGCCGGCAGGTTGATATAATATTTGTTTTCAGCTTTTTGTTTAACACTGAAGAGAATCGACTACCTGAACGTTGGAACTTACTTGTCTTCAAGCTTTTTTTTTTTTGTCTGACTGTGAGAAATATTTTGGGATGCAGTCACATGCAGCTACATTCAGTCTGTGTTTAAGTCGGTGCAGAACGTTGTAACAAGTCAGTGAAGCTTTCACCCTCAATATCTCACATCCTCGACTGGCAAACGGCATGTTTGATAACTTTCATCTCCTTCTCTTCTTTTCATGGCTCTCTCCTTAACATGGCTCCCAGGAATGCAATAAACCTCAGGTACCGTATCTATTAACAATTGTTTGTTGTGCTTACTATATATGTGTGTGTGTGTGTGTGTGTGTTTTCTGCGTTTCCTAGCTGTCTGTGTCTGTGCTTCTGTTAGTGGTTTTTATCTGCGTCTGTTCCCCATTTGTCGTATCTGTAGCTACTGGTAGACTTCCTTAATAAATACCTTCCATTTGCTGGTCTGATAAAAGTGAAGAGGGGACTCTGCACCACACTCCACTTCTATCACCTCTATAACAACATGGATTCAATTCCTCTAAAACATCCCTGATGATTACAAAAAACAAAACATATTACACATATTACCTTGTTTTAGATCTGAAAATAAGCATGCTTGTTTGAGAATGGACCTCATCATGTCGCCAAGTGATGATAGAGAAATGATAAACATCACTCCTGGTACAGCTTATGGCCTGTACACTCAGATAATGGCGGCAATTTACCTGATGGAGGTGTGTAGTATCTGAAACACGGCTGATGTGTTTGATAATGGTATTGACTGTCTTTAGGCTCTTTGGATTATTATTATCCCTGCTGTGTGGGCCCTGGTTCTAGTGGTTCCTGCCTCTTTGTTGCGATGATCTGCTGATGGTGATGTTAATGTGCCAAGTGTTTAATTATGATGGCTTTAAAAGGCACTCATCGTAGCATATCTAACATCCCCGCTGCGTGGACTTCAGTTATAAAGCATTTAAACACAGTATCACCATTCCCCACCCGCGAGGTCCGGATCCGGTATGTCATATCGCAGCGTTTCATCATGAGGGCCCTGCAGTGTCCGGGCAGAAATGGATAGCGAGTAAGAGGTTGAAAAGATCAGAGCTCAAGGTGTTGAGCAGTCAGACCTGCTGAGAAATGCGAGAGCACAGAGAACAAACCTGCCACTCTCGGCCGAGGAAAAGCCGAGCTCCTATTTTTAGAGCTGTCCTTTGTGACAGGCTGCTCTGCTTCAGCTGTGCAGAGATACAAAAGCCTTCGTTTTGAATAGACATTGTGTAGGAACTGCAACCGTGAAAGCAGAAACAGTTCATCATACACTTTTTCTTTTTTCTTTTTTCTTTATCGTTTTCTTTTCCCCATGCATTCCTCGTCTCACGGACAAACATATTGAATTTACTGTAAGAAAACCAGGAAATACTCTGATTCAAGAAGCGTGGATTAACTGGCTTTTTATGCTTGAAATGTCACATAAATGATTAATCAATCTTTAATTATGTTGACCAGTTAATCAACTAATTGTTTCAGCTCTGGAGCTTTTACATTATTTTTAAATTAGCAAAGATAGTGGAACTGACTTGATTGTCAAACACGGTCATGGTGATTGATGAAAGACGACACAGTTCATTTATTTTCTATAGTATCTAATACAGTAAATGTGCATTTTGAGTTGCAGTTAAAAATCGCTCTTCCTTTGTTTGGTTGAATTGAGATCTCAAGCGTCTCCCTTTCAGCGCAGGCAGCAAAAACAGAATCTGCGTTTCTAGTTATTCCTAGTTATTTATGGCAACATATCAAACATTAAGCTTTGATGGAAATAGAACAGATATTTTTGGGCAGAGTTCATACTGGATAACACAGCTGAAGCTGCGCCTTGTGCCAGTGAGGAAGCTCAGCTACTCATTTACAACCAGCTGTGGTTCATTCCTCAGCCGGTGTTATAGGACACACTTCACTGACATTTGATGTGCTTTTCATGTCAGTTCTGACATTCAAAGACCTTTTTTGAGTATTTTCAAAAGGGTTGACGGATGACATTTATTTAGATGGTAATGAGCCAGCGTGGCGAGCGTTACAAAAGTAACTCGTTTTTTGTTGTTTGTGTCGCTTAAATTGGATCAAAATCTCTCTAAACAATTGGTAGCACAGCTGTTTGATCCGCTCAGTGTTGAGCTGCTGTTAGACGACGCCAACTGCTGCAGGAAACACACCAGATATTGAGATAACGCCTCATCGGCTTGTCTGGGTAAATAAGGGTTAAAACGAGCTTTTCCATGAGTGTAAAATAACATGTGTGCAGTTGTTGCTTCATGTTGGCTGCACAGTCTCTGTTTGCATGTTAATGCTGAGGAAGATAACGATGAGAACCTGATAAAAGATTGCGATCACGGTTTGGTGGTTTGGTGTGGTTTAGTTTACTGATGTATTGACCATTAGCATATCTGAGTAAAAATGGAGAATCCAACTAGCTTGAGGTAAAATATTCAGACATAAAGCTACACAACAGTAGTGCCTTTTAGAAGGTATAGCCAGAGCTGTTTGAGACATGCTAGCTACATGACTAAACGCATGGCGGTCTGTTTATATCTATAGATACAGCCCACATGACCTCCATGACTCCATAACCTGTGTTTTAATTTAGGATTTTCCTGACGAGGAGTTGAATTGACAGTTTCAGTATCAGTTCCTTTAGCTTATCTCATGCAATGATTGCCTTCACCTCTTTCTTCATTTCTTTCTTGTATGTAACGGAGAGAAACGGGAACACTGGGCAAGAAACAGGAAGGTGACACTTGCTTCCTGCGGCCAACTGACTCACTGAGACCTTCACCGTACAGTTAAAGGCTTCCAGTTCGTAAACCTCCACAGTTAGTCTATAACCTGATCCGGAAACCTTTAATTAATCATCGACTTTTCACTCACTCTTTATTTTTTCTAAAAGCATCTCCCTTCATTCCACATTTTGATTTATGCACCCTGGAGCAGGTGCACAGGGTATGACAGATGTTTTGGCCCCGTGCACCTACAACCATAATCTTTTAAACGCGCGTGTGTTTCTGCCAAATTATTTTCAGAGCGGCGTGCAGGTAACAGCTTGATAAATGAAATAATCCCTGGGGCCGCAGCAGCTATGAAAATGTAGTCTCTTTATTAGATCATCTTTCTCGTTCTAACAATGCTATTTAGAGGTGTTGTAATGGGACCGACATCAAGGATTAATGCACCGAGCTGGCAGTCGGCAGCGCTGCGCTTCCTCTACATGTGGCTTCCTGTTGGCTTACATACAAATCCAGTGAAGGATGTCAGACACAGATCAATAAATGAGAGTATGTTGTGTGTGTGTATGTGTGTGTGTGTGTGTGTTTCTGAGTGTTCATGTGTCTTGTTGAAGTTTTCTTGAGCAAGATGCTGGGGAAAAAAAAAAAACCCAAAACAAAACAACCTGCTCACTCACTGCAAATCAGATAAGATTGGGAGCTGAAGTCTCGGTGTTCAGTGATGCAAGATGTAGTTTTATGTTGAAGATTCAGGCTGGTTGATTGTGTATGTGCTGCTGGATATTCTGTCTCCTCTTCACATCCTCGTCATCTCGGTTAGAAAATCTTCCTCTACGCACCACAGACTTGTCAGTGTTGATTTAAAGGAGAAGGCAATGCTCTGTATTTTCTTTATTATTGTCCTTGACTTGATGCTACTAATGAGGTTTGTCCTGTGTGGCGTAGACGTCCGCTGTGGTCCAAACCTTGGGCAAAAACACATACATGAGCCTCGGTGTTGCACTGGGTGACACGTTCCTTTGTTGTAATAAACATGGACACTGTAGTTTGTTTCCCACACACCGTCATACTGATATAAATACTCACCAGTAGCAAAAGTGTCTTAATCCGCAGCTGAAAATAGTCCTTAACAAATGAATAATTTACTCCTGTTTGAGTAACGTTTTCTTAAAAATTTTTTAAAAGTTTTTAAAGACTTGAATCTTCAGGGGCTGAAGTGCCACAAGCAGAGAAAACACATCTGAAGGTATTCAGACTGATTTGTTGACAGTAAAAAAAAAAAAAGAAATAAAAATTAGAGTAAAACCAGCCTTATACTATACAGAACACCTCTCCTGTCAGGACATGTCATTTTCAAATCACTTACACGACTCAGTCACACAAAACTGCTCGGGGGGAAAAAGTTACGTTTTAGTTGGAGAGCTGTATTTCACTCCACGTGTGCTCTCTTCCTGTCAGGCTAGTGCGAATACGAGGGTCATTAAAGTCCCAATACACAGACTGTCAGGTGAGGAACTGAAACACCGACTCTCAGATTGATTGGTTCATGCTTCTACTTGATATCTGAGCATCTGATGAATTAAGTGAATGCTTTACGATGCTGAATTACTTTTTTTTTTTATTGCAGATGTGTTATGAGTGTAATGCAGAAACAAATGCTCATGTCGCTCTGTAAGACACACTGACTCACGTCTCTGTTGAAAGGTTTGAAATGTGAGTCTCTTCTGCTGTTTGGGTTGGGTTGAATTAATGCGTTGAAGAAGGTGGATGATTTAAAGATGTTGCCATGTAATGATTTCTTTGTCTGTTATCACTCTTGAAACACTTGCCTGTGTGTGTGTCTGTATGAGTGTGTGTGTGTGTGTGTGTGTGTGTGTGTGTGTGTGTGTGTGTGTGTGTGTGTGTGTGTGTGTGTAATGAGGTTTTTATGGCTCTAATGCTGCGCATCAACAAGCAAAAAAACATCACATGACCCACCCTGTAAATTGCAGGCATGCCAGGTTCACAGACTGTTTACAAATGGCCAGATGAGACCCCCCCCCCCCCCCCCTCCACCTCATGCATTTAGCACACACTGCAATTGAGCATGAGTGCATTAATGTTATTCTCAAGTGGCGTTTCTCACATCACTGTCGCAGTCGTCTAAGATCGATGCCCCCCCGCCTCTTTCCCTTTACATTCAGCTTGTGATTAGTCAGTAAAAAAAAAAAAATGGCTTGTTTGTTCCTCGAAAGCTTTAAACGAGGGGGGTTGGGCAGGAGGAAGATCTGATATTCCCCAGACGCGACCCCGTTGCCTCGGTGATGTAATGATGCCCCGGCCCTCTCTGCCACATCACCCTGCCCCCCCGGCGATTGCTGGAGACGTTAATGACCGAGCTGCACAGCAAAGCACCTGAGCTTTTTTGTTGTTTTGATACATTACATCATGGCTCGGGGCAGGAGAGGTGATGTCATACCGGGTCTCCAGCTTCCCTCCCCCACCGCCGCCTCCCACTCACCTCCCCATTGCTTTGACTGGAGCAGCTCCAAAACCAGCTAGTAGTACGCTGCTTTCTAGGCATTGTCTGAGCCGGAGCAGTCAGGCTCTTTATGCACCATAACAAAAAGCTCCGGCCTCAGCTGTCTGCACACACAGAAAATTAATGTGTCGGATGTTTTATTGGTTTTATTGGATTAGCTGCTGCTGTTTTTTTAAGATGTGCATTAATCGTGGTCGGAAACTACTTTTTATATTCGAGACTCTGTGTCTGTCAGTGTGTGAACAATTTCTGCACAATTTCAATCTGATCATCAAGTGTGACGCTCAGAAATCGTCATGATCCTTGTTCATAAATGAAAATAATGTCCAACTGCAACCAAGGGTTATGATTATTACTTATTAATGTGTCAGATATTTTAAATATTGAACAAGATATTCAAAGAAATGCTAATACACAAAAAATAAACCACTGAGTGACATTTTTGCTCAATAGACCAATTAAACTGTTAATCACTCGTCAAAATAATAAACATTTTCTGCCAATACTCACATCGATAAACTGTCCGGTAGCTTTTGATGCTAAAATGATGTTTAATGTTCATATTTTTGTGTTGAGCTTTACACAGTTATATTGCACTAACATCAAAATGACAAGGAAAATAACTGTAATACAGAAAATGACTGACACTGTCAAAGATGGAGGACGGTGGTTTGACAGTGAAATGACATATAAGAGAAATAAAAAATAAATGTTGTGTCTACTTTTTGAAGGCGAGACACTTCTGTTTGATGTGCTGCTTTGTCTCTGACAGCTGCAGTTGGAAATATTAAGTCCTTATGTTTGTGTTTTGGTTGCGAGCTGAGCTGCTGGTTGTTCTGTGATGTAGATGTGAACTGCATTAAGTCTTGATTGTCACCCTGCCTGTGTCTCTGTCTGTCAGGAGACCTTCATATGTGGGACCTTTAACATCCAGAGTCCCTGATTACACACCAACACACACACACACACATATCACACACACATTTTCCCTCCTGCTCTCACAAAGCGAGAGACGTGTGGTGCTGTTGTTTATGTGTCACGTGAGGCCGTGTGAGTGACGCTGCTGCTGCACATTGTAGTGGAGCTGAGTGAAGGTGAAGTGGGAGAGTCTCTGTCTCTTTTTACAAACACACTCGCCTCCTCCTCCATTTCGCCATGTCTCGCTGCTTCCGTCGCCACAGCAACTGAGGGCCCCGGAGGGTGTGTTAAAAAGGGGGTGGGGGGGGTGGAGGGTGTGTGTGTGTGTGGGGGGGTGTGGATCGAGTTGGGTGCGGGGTAGCTCGTGCTCACCCAGTTGCCATGGCTATTCCAGCTGAGTGACGGCGACGGAGTGACATCATCCGCTGCCAGTCTCCCGTGTTTCGCCGCTGTTGGCCCGCTCTGAACACTCTCTCCCTCCTCTGCCTCCTTCTCCATCTTTTTACTCCTCTACTCTAAAAAATGATGCTACTCCTTCTCTCCTCCTCTCTTCCCTTTTTTACTCACCCTCTCAAGAGGAAGTGCCTCTGTCTCCGTCTCTTGTCTCCCCGCCCAGGAAATGGCTTTCCTTCATGCGGTTACCATGCCAACCGGCTCCAGCCGCTGTCTTGTGCCGAAGTGAGCGTGATAATGGCATTACTCGCACTGTGCTCCTCTCCTCCCTCCATCTCTCCATCCATCCATCTATCCATCTCTCTACCCTGTAATTCTTTCTCTTTCTCTTTTTTTTTATCCTCCCACCCGCTCGTCTGCAGCCCCCGCTCTGCGTGTCGTCTCATTTCATCTCTCCATCTCCATCTCCCTTCCTCACTTTCAGTTTCTCAAACCGCCCTTCTCCTCTTTCCACCTCTCCATCCCGCGCTGGGGGCGTTGTAAGCCCTCCAGAGGAGCCACAGCCATCGTGGCCGCTCTTACAGCATCACTGTCAGGCAGGGAGGAGGTCCTTACCACCACCACCACCACCACCCCCCTCTCACCCTCCTCCATATCCCCCTCCACCACCGCCACCACCCCCTCCTCCCCTCCTCCACCCCTGACACACATACACACATCCCCCTGCTCCCGTTACAAACAAACCGCTGGCTTTAACGTACAGTAGCTCGGTGGAGGCTGCGGGCGTCTCGGTCTTCAAATAATCTAATGGTGCATAAAGGCGTTTGTGTGCGCGCGTGTTTTCGTGTGTGTGGCTTTACTTTCGGGAGAGGGAGGGGAGAGATAGATAGAGAGGGAAGGCGGAGGGAGCAAACGTGAGTGAAAGTGTTGTCAGCCATTTTTCTCATCATCTTTTTTTTCCCCCCCTGTTTTCTGCTTTATTATCGACGCGCCGCGGCTCCTCCGGCTGGAGATGTGATTGTCAAGTGCGCGGAGAGAAGACGCTGCTTTTTTCTTTGCTTGGATAAAAAGATCTTTTTTTTTTCTTTTTAAATCTCTCTCTCTCTCTTCCTCCGCCTTCCTCCTCCTTCCTTCCTCCTCCTCCTTCCTTCCTCCTCCGCCGTGGTTTTGAGATATTTCAGTGGGAAGCAGCGGGGAGGCTGGTGTTGGTTTGGAGAGTCTAATCAGGCCAAGGAGCAGCGGATACTCCCAAAACTGACAAGCCGCCGCCTCCTGCCAGAGACACGGTGCAGCCGAGGGAAGGGAAGGGAGGGCAGAGGAGAGGGCAGGTGGCTTGGATGAAGATGGGGGTCTATGCTGTGGCATAGAGCAGCTCCGGGATGTTAGATTTTAGCCCGGCGAACATTTCTTCATTATGAAACCATTAGCAGCATCAGACAGCAATGGAGTCCCGAGCCAGCAAGATAAAACCCCGGTAAGTATCCTGTCGACGTGCAGTGTTTTCTCCCCATCGTTCAGTTTTTTTTTTTCTCCCCCTCCCTCATTTATGACCCACTAGATATGATTACCGGCCGTATGTAATGGATGTGCATCGGATTTCTATCGAGCCTGTGCAGGATGAATGAACGCGGGGCAGAGCAAGGACGAGACAGAAACCCGAACATGTTGATCAGAGGCTGATTATTGCCCTGTCGAGCCTCCGATGTGTGTCAGTGTGTTGTACTAGAAACGGCCGCCATGTGCTTGCTGTCACTCACGCGCGCAGACACACGCACACATCAGGCCCAGCAGGCTACCTTTTAATAACATACGTCGGTAGGTAATTAAAATATAACATGCAGCGCCAGGTCAACAAGACACACTATCGATCTTGTATAGATAGGCTGTAAGAGTGATTATTTTTCCTTTAGGTTAAAGACACACACATGTATGGTGCAGATGTGTGTGTGTGTGTGTGTGTGTTTAATGACCGACGTCTCTGCCCACATAATGTTTTACAGCGCAGCGAGGTGACAATATTTGATTATAGGTCCATAAGACGTGCCCGGGAAATGAACCAGGTGCCATTTGCACTGGAGAGAGAAAAAAAGCACACAGCAGCTGAAAGCAATAGATCAGGGTGGTTTGATGGGAGGTGATGTCATGTGTTCAGAGATGAAGCTGCCCTAAATTCAGTTATCCCACCTTTAGCCTCTATGAGCTGTTATAGCTTCGCAGTAAATTATGCAGGGTGAGTGATTCTAGATGAAATCGAGTCTTTATAAGATTATTGTTGATATTTTTTAGTATCTAGTCCGTTTTTTGTTTGTTTGTTTGTTTGTTTCATGACGATAGCACGAGTTTGACCCACCGGTTAATTTACAGCCGCGCGCTAGTGGCGCTGTCCGTGGTGCTAGAAGCAGCCGGCGGCTCCAGCAGACACTCGGAGGCCCGAGCTGATCTGCACTTGAACGGTAAACGGATTGATCGGCTGTCAGCGCCGCTGGCATCACTCACACACCGGGACCACACCACACACACACACACACACACACACACACACACACACACAGCAGGCAGGGTTGTAAATCACACTGATGGACGGTTCTTGGATCGCAGAGCACAGATGCTGAACGAAAAATCACCTTAATATTCCTATAATAGTCACAGATGTGTCATTGTTGATGATATATTTCATCCACTTTACACACAGTTTGTGCAGCTTCCCTCATTGAGGCCTTACAGGATACTAATCATACTGCAGATGTGAGCACCCTCCATTTCTACTACCTCTTAATCTACATATTTAAACATCTTTTATCAACATTTTTTTGTTTTCCTTTTTCCTAAAATGGATACTTAGGAGTGCAGTGCTATTTGTTTATCTGCCATATGTAGCTGAAGGGAAATCTCCATAAGTGAAGCTAGTAATGCTGTACATGTCTTACAGCCTGTTTACGTCTTATGTAAAGTAGTCGCCTTGTTTTTCAAAAGTGCTATACAAACAAACATGCGTTGCCTTGTGTTGCCTAAACTAAATCTTTTAATGGCTCGAGGGCTTTAACATGAATTCATAGTGCGCTGTGCCGCTAATTTGTATGTTGATGCTGACTGTAGCTTTTTATAGTGTGTAATATTTTAAGGCACTCTTTGGCTGGTTAGACCTCTGTAATCTATAGACACGAAGATGTGCTGTGTCATTTGAGTAATCCCCTTATGGAAACAGATCTTTCAACATCGATTTGGCCGGTTTTCCAGGAATCTCTCAAAAGCACAGAACCACGTGGGTGGTAGCCACTCCGCACACTTAAAATATCCTGAAAATATTTATTGTGTGGTTATTATAGTTACTTTTAACAGGGAAAGGCAAGTAGCACATCGTTCTAACTGGAGGATCGTTATTGGCAGCGTAGAGTCGTTTCTGCAGCGAAGTCCAACATACATGCACATCAAGTTGAGACAACTCAGCAAGTTAACACATTAGTCAGCATTGTACATGGTATTTGAGGGGGTTTTTTTTTTTATTTTGGCAGATTTATTTTTGATTTAGTTTCATTTTTGTCCCAGTCTTGGTAAAAGTCTTTAGATTATATATGTTCAGATTCTCTCTATCTTTTTCTCCTGTCCCCTTCATTTCTTTTTTTTTTTTTGTGTTGTTGTTGTTGTTTTCTTATGTTTTTAGCATTTAAATTGAGGCTTGTGTAAATATTAATTTATCCCAGCAGGCAGCCCACCATGGGTAGCGTCAATAACAGCCACCATATCCTATTACAGTAATGACATCACCACAGTAGGCTCATGACCATTGGCTGCAATGTGTATAATGCCCAGACTGCTGCTCCTTTCTCTCTTTTATCTGCAATTTCCATTCATACAGCTGCATTTTTATCTTCGCTGCAACAAGGCACATGTTGACTTACACAGTCACAGTGCAACTCATATTGATTTATCAGCTGTTTATGGACCTTGATGGCTTCATCTCTTGGCGATAGCTCGGCCATGAATGTCGTCGCCTTATCTTTGAACATTTTATGGAATTGATGTCTATATGTGGACGACCTGTGCCCGAATGTTTCAGCCTTGCTGGGTTTGGATAATAAATCAGATGGAGATTGCTGTCAGCGACTTGACGCTCAGAGCCTCCTGTGTGCAGCTTTTGTAAACTGCATTTTTCTTTACCTGATATGTAAATAAAATATATAAATGTCATCACCCATATGATCTGAACAAGAAGAAGAAGATTTATTGATTTGTTGCATTTCCAACATCTGGAACAACTGTGACGGTAGTAGCAGTACAGTGGACTGCGTTCCTCATTATAGGTAATCATGTCCCTCTGTTTAACTGCTGGCCTGTGTGGTGCTGACTGGTGGAGCTGTAACCAGGGAGAGGAAAGCCCAGAGAGCATATCAGGCCCATTTAATCGGACACCCCGCTGAAAGGGTTTTAATCTCTTGATCCGTGAAGCTCAGGAAAGCGAGAAGCTGCCACCGTGGTCAGGGGAAACTCTGGGATGTGTCTGTTGTCTCCTCAACAAGCAGACAAAGTTAAAAACCTCGTGTGAGATGGTTAAAGGAGAAGTGTAGCTGCAGGAAGTTTAAAGCTGCTTGAATTCAGAGAGGAAAAGAAAATCTTTTGTTGTGTTTCGCTAAATGATTTAAACCTATTAAACTAGCAATTTAAATGTAACTGCTTTCATATAAGGTGGGAGTCTTTGCTTTGCACACCATGCAGGGTTTGCATTTCTGAGCTTGGCCACCCACAGCATCGGACATCGAGTGCAGTAGCACAGATTCACCCACAGCATATAAAGGCGGTAAAGAGATTGAGAGCCAGCCAGCGCTTCCACCCAGGGCTTCCACCCAGCAATCTAGGTCATTAGGTCTACAGTGTAATTTAAGGAGCGCCACATCTGCTCACATGTAGGCAGAACTGAGTGTTGTGGCTCAGGCATTAGAGCGATGCTTAATCCTCCTGTGACAGCTGATTGTACGTATTTTCGGCTGGCGGTTCCGCAGAGCTCGCTTCATTTGTTTGCGAGAGAACACTGAACTTGGAGCACAGGAGCACAGAGAGACCCGTATCAGGTAGGAGAATGATCGTAATGTGGTGCTGCGGGTCGATGTCGAGCGTACTGGAGACAGATTTAAACAATAGCGTGTTATTTCAGACTCAGACGCAGATCGATTGGGGTTAATAATGCACAGTGCCTGTATTTTACGCGTCGTCGTGCCACTGATTGGAAAAGCTTAATGAGTGCGTGTCCTTATCATTGTGCCGGCATCCATCTTGGCCCAATATCTTGCATGCCATCGGGCCGAAGAGGTCAATGGAGCACATGCCTATGGACTGAATGGACCCTGGCTTATTGACCAACAGACTGATGACCTAAATGAGCGGAGAGAAAGGATTAAGTGTTTATTATCCTCTCCCCTTTATCCCTTGTTCCTGCCCTCCCTTTATCTCTCCCTCTCTCCGGGGGGAGGGGCTTGTATGTGGGGGGTTTGTTTGGAGGAGGTGGGACCTTTTCTGGCTGGTTGTGGAAACCAGTGGGGATATTATTATTGACATGTAGACCACTCCAGCGCCTGGCTGGAAGGCCGTATCGATAAACTCCACATGACTGGTCCTGTACCCTCAATAATGAGAATATTCAATTCATCTCCTCCCTGGTGCAGCCCCACTCATTCAGTGTGCAACCACAATGTTAAGAATATGTAAACAATTAGGGATTTACTTGATGCTGAAGTTTAGCTTGAGTCCTGTGTAGCGGTGATGCTTTTAGCACAGTATTTCTTTTTTTTAGTTGACTTTATCTGACAATAGCTTTTGTAAATGCAACGTATAATTATGCACAAGAACCAGATGCATTGTATTTAGTGTTTCTAGTGTAATGCTAATTAACAACAGAGGCTTTAAATGTATATTCTTAAAGGGGAAGGATGTAAAATTCTACATTTTTGTTGTTATTATTATTATTATTATTATTATTATTGTTCCTTCCTTTCTTAGTTTCTGTGGCACTCGACCTCGAGGCCGTTCTTTCCTGTTGAAGGAGTAAATCTTTGAAAATGGGTAGAGAATATATACTTATAATGATTTCCTCATAATGATGGGGTTTGTTAACAAATGTTACTCAAAGTAAATAACTTTACAATACTGGTTCATCAGGTCAGATCATTGTTGGTTTTGCTTTTTCTTTTTTTGTGAGATTTGTCGACCAAAAGAAAATCTAGACTATCACCACAATTATTCCTTTTATTATGATTTAGATTCCCTCGTTGTTGTTGGCTGCCAACTGTGTTTTTGTGTGTGATCCGTCATTGCAGAACGAATTTCCTTCAGTGTAACAGTGAAGTTGAGCCTCAAAGCCACAGCGCTGCGACGGCGACGGTCTGAAAATAAATATATAAATGCTCAAAGTGGCGGCTCCAACATACATGTAGCCGTTGCACACTGGACCGTCGTCAGCTTCGGTCGCATCAAAAGAAAACGTGATGAGTCTTTATCACTGCCGTTACAAACAAAGACTTTCATCACACTAACACAATATTGTCCAGCCAGTAATAATAACATGGAAGTCAGCTGGAGGCGGTCAGAGTGAAGTCGACCAGACGAGGGGATGGGAAAAAAAAGTAGCCTGGGGGGTGGGTGGGAGTGGTGGTGACTGGCTGGCCCCTCTGGTCGACCATTTTGGTTAGTGCAGCCAGCCAGATAATTAAACGTGATGGCCATCTTTGACACAGTGTAATCACATCACACCTCAGTGCCACAGGAGCTGCACTGTCTGGCTCTCGGTCTTTAGTCGCCGGCACAATAAAAACGCATCTCGTTCTCTAATTTTTCCTCCTCACAATCAGCTCAGAAATGTCTTCAAGTAACTTGCAACACCTGCTAAATCAATTCAGCCTCAGCTCCTTCAAGGCCTTCAGTTTTACTGTGGAATCGTGATGAGTGAGAAGTCTTTCAGTCTAAACCACTTTCCAGTTTTCCACATTCACAACTCTGGCAGCGAAACACGTTCCCTCGCATCTCCAAAACTCTTTAATTAAGCCATAACGCAGAGGAGTTCCTCAGAGGCCGCGGCGACGGACATTTTCCTAGAGTACGTTGGAGAGCAGATGATGGCTCCAACCCATTTACTTGCAAATGTGAACCTCCCACAATGTATTTTCTATCCAATCTATTCCATTTGTCGTCCAAGTTAGACTCCGCACGTCTCCGCTGTTGAGACCGATTTCCAAAACTATCCGAGGCTGTGCAGTTTTTTTTTTTTTTACAGCCCGACACAGACACCCAGTCTGCTGTAGTTCAGAGAGCGTCGTAACGTTTACAGGGCGGATGAGAAGAGCTAAAAGCCCGAGCAGTGACTGTTATAACAATCTGCCCGTTGTCACAGCCTCACCAGGATTTACTGGAGAAAAGTTTTTCTTCCTCTGAAAAGGCTCAGTCGAAAGTTTTTACTATCCGGAGGAAGATTTAAATCACCACACATAAATTAAATTCCAAATCTTGTTTATCGTCTACATCTGAAATTATACAGCATGTTAAAAATAAAAAAAATAAAATAAAAACTGTAAACTCCCTCTCAAGATGTTTAGATTTGGCTCTCATATGAACAGTGTGATGGATGAAACAACCTAGTTAAATCAGCCACATTTGACTTTTAGGTGTAAAAATGTAATATTGATGATCTGCCACAGCCAGAAGTGGAGCTGAAAGTGGTTCAGAGCGGTCTCCCTGCTGAGGATCAAATATATATTGGTAAATAAAAAATTTAAGCCATAAAATATTCACATCTATAGACCCCATGAACCAGTTCATGCAGTTTGATTAAATTCATAATTCACCCTTCTGGTATTCTAGTCAGATATGATGAATTTCGCTTTAAAACACTATATATTGTACACATTTGGAATTATGTATAAATTATCATTTGAAATAAAAACGTTGACTTTGATATTTGCTTGACATTTACAGATGGTAAATTATCCAAATGTAAATATGTGTGAAGTAAAGAAGTTTGAAAGTGAGATTTACTGTCATTATAGGTATCATTTTTTATCCTATCACGTTTTTAAACTACAGATATCTTTGTTTAAAACATAAATGTTGGTTATTTTAATGATTATTTCAATCATTAATAAATCATTAATTGAATGATAGCTGTGTATTCAAAATATTCATAATATATATAATCAATTGATAATAATACACAACAGAAAAAAGGTTTTTAAAAACTTACATTTTTAGCAGATTGAACAAATGTTTATTATTTTTCCTTTAAAAAGTGACTCAAACTAATAGATTATGAAATTAGTTGGCAACTATTTTGCTGTTGTTTGACTAATCGTGTATAAATAGATCAAGAACAGCATGTTCTTCAAAAAACTGTGCAGAAATACAAACTACATACATGTTATAGTTTCATTCGGCTCCCTCCTAAAATCTTTAGTAGGGCGTTTCTGATGTATTTTACATTACAGGGTCATCTCCATAGAGAAGTGGGTTGGCTCATTTGAAATATGGCTAATTACAGTGAAACTTTATACAGTGTGAGTTACTCAGAGGGGTTTCCCCCATTACCGCCTGGCGTTCATTTAGATTATCCGAGTTGCACGCTTTAATGAGGGTATTTCCTTGATGTATGCAGCTCTCGTTTGTTTGTTTGCTCGGTTCATGAAAGCAGTTCCAGTGCGTTTAACGGCTGAAAGCAGAAACCTACTAGTGTGTAAGAGAAAGAAAATAAATGTGTCGCTAAAGTTCATGCGTTTTTGTCAATTAAATTTTTACTTTTTTATTTATTTTTTGATCATTTAACTTCCCGTTTTGACACTTGCAAGTTAATGTCCTGATACGTGGTTTTAACTGTTTTTCAGTCCCATATTGTTGATGAATGTTTTTGACAGATTCCACGAAGTCGGATGATTTAATTAAGGACTTCTGTTTTCCTTTTCCTTTTGCTTTGGTACTGAATTACGTGTAAAGTTGAGCTCGAGCAGCGGGGCTAATTAAGGGTTTTTTTTTCCGTTCTGTTAACGTTGGGTAATCACACCAGTTGGAATAAAGACAAAGATAAATCCCTTTTGTTCAACCATTTTGTTAATTCTTTTTAGGCTGCTTTCCAATTAAGACTTGAGGAGCCATATTTTTATGGTTGGTGTATAGATCAAGTGCCAAACAGCTGTTGACTGACTGCTCAATTACTTAATTAAAGGACACTATTGCTGTGTGTCGACTTTAAAATATGAAATAGGGAAGAAATGCAGTAATATCCGAGCAGAGATGTCTCTAAGTGTGTTTCCAAACGCCTGGCAGTCAGCATGAGTGTTAGTGTGAGTGACCAGTGGTGGCTGCCGAGCTGGCTGATACTGACTATCTGTGTGTATGTTGTGTGTGTGTGTGTGTGTGTGTGTGTGTTTGTGTGTGTGTATGTGCAGCTCCCCGCAGACTTCAGCAGACTTCACCTGGCCGACGGCTTGCACCCACAGGTGACCCACGTCTCCTCCAGCCACTCAGGATGTAGTATCACCAGCGACTCTGGAAGCAGCAGCCTGTCAGACATTTACCAGGTAAGGCCTCCCCACCCTGGTGCTGGATCCCCAGCCTGGACTCCCCTGGATAGCTGAGTAGGTGCAGAAGTCAGTAGATGAAGTCATGTGAGATTAAACACCTCCAAGTGTCCAATTTTATCTATTTACATCTTTAAACATAAAAAATAGGCTTATTTACTTTCTCGCTATAAGTTAAAAGAGAGGATTCATACCGCTAACATCTGGAGGGCAAATATGAAGCTAGCACTAGCAGCTAGTTAGCTTAGCGGAAAGACTGGAACCACAACACATTGTTTTTACACAAATAAAACAAATGAGATATAATATGTTTATTAGAGAGCTTTATAAGAACACTTTTTGTTACCTTCAGACAGAGTCAGGCTAACTGTTTCCCCTTGTTTCCAGTCTGCATGCTAAGCTAAGCTAACAGCCAGTTAGCTGGCTGTAGCTGGCTTGGAAGTGGTATCAATCTTCTAAATGTAAATCTCTAAACAGAGAATCTACAGACGTTTAAATTGATGTTTGGCTTGTTTCAGTACAACACTAATCCCGGACAGGGTTGTAACCAAATGGGGAACACATAGTGAGAGAAAAAAACTTAACTTTTGGCTAATTGAATTTAGCATGACGTGTATAACCTGTGTATAGTGTAAAAGGAACTGTTAACCGATGTTTCTGACCCGATCTGTGCCGATAAATGAAGTAAGAGGGTTGAACCAAAGCTCCTGTTATTCCTACGTGGTGAAACTCTCCTTGGTGAAATGACAAATGAACCTCTGGGAGCACGAGTTTTTCTCATTAAGAAAGATAACACATTTCAGGAAAGAATGTAAACGCTTGGCAGCCAGATAGGCCATAAAACACTAATAGGACACTGTCACCGCTCGGCGGATGATTAGCAGACGGGCTGGTGGCTGCGAGCAGGTGGTCCAGCCGACATCCTGACTCCAGCTGTGTCTCTCCTCACCGCAAAGCAGAGGTACAGAACTCGCAGGGAGCTGTGACGTACGAATATCGTGTGATAAGAAGCTTTTATAAGCAATTTCCTGACAAGCAATTTCATGGTTTTTGAAAAGAGAAGAGGAAGAAAAAAAAGAAAAAGACAGAAGTCCAGTAACCGTACCCCCCCCCCCCCCCCCCCCAGTGGTAAATATAACATCATTCAGCTCAACAGAAAACACACACACAAATTCTCGTGACTATGGACGTGCCCCAAACGCTGCAACTAATCCTCTTAACACGGCGCACTCACCCCATTGGCTCCCACTACTGTCACCTGCTGTGTGCCTATTTCTGTGTGTGTGTGTGTGTGTGTGTGTGTGTGTGTGTGTTTGTAAGTGTGCTTGTGACTGTGCTCAGGGGCATCAGTCACAATCACTTTGTTTTGTTCAGACCTCTGTCTGGCTCGTGTTTGTGTTGTGCGCAGGGGCATTAAAAATGTCTGAATACAGCTTTATAATTGCGCGTGAGGTCGGTGTGAATGAGTGTTACTGTTGAGTGGTGTGTGTGTGTGTGTGTGTGTGTGTGTGTGTGTGTGTGTGTGTGTGTGTGTGTGTGTGTGTGTGTGTGTGTGTTTGGTCATGCTGTCGCTGGCTGGGTCAGGTTGAACAGGCTCTACTGTCCCCAGTCTGTGATCCTGGTCTTAGAGCCATCTGCTAGCAGCTCTCTGGCAGTCTCCTGATATCTCTCTCTCTCTCTCTCTCTCTCTCTCTCTCTCTCCGAATCACACACACACACACTGTCCTGTTTTATCTTCTTTCTTCACCTTCTTTCTTCTCTGGATCGTTACACGTTCAGCTTTTCACTTATAGCAAAAAAAAAAAACAACCTGCTCTCCGCTTGTTAACCAGATCTATTTGTAACTTTGTTCTGTCTCAGTGTTTTAATCCTCCTCTCTTGTCGCAGGTGATCAAACGTCTCTGCTCAGCTCAGTGGCGATTCACTTAATGTGTGCGCTTGTGCTCGCTCTACCTCTTTATCAATCAGCTATTTCATTCATCAAGTTAATCATTTGAGTCCTTTTTTAAAGCAGACAGACCAAACATTTGCTGGTTTGAGGTCCTTTTTAATTTGAGGATTTGCTGCTTTTCTTTGACTTTAACAAGAATAAATTGAACATGTTCGTGGTTTGGACTTTTATTATGGACAAAATTTGAGTATGTCACATTCAGCTCTGGAAAAATTGTATTTTATGGCTTTTTATTGATGAAATTGATTAGTCAAGAATCGCAGTCAAAGTGTCAAGAGAAAGATTCATCAGAGCAGTTGTTTCCTAAACCTTTCAGCTTGTATCTGCTGAAACACAGTGTCTACTTGTGACCTCATGTCACTGCTTGAATATTTTATGTTGCAGAAGTTTTCTATCATTAGCTGGAGGTGTCAGAATCAATAACAGAGGCTAAATAAACACATCATGGCCTGGTCCTTAACACCTGGTCTTAGATTTAAATCGTATTCTACTTTACATTTTTCAACATTTAGCAGTGAGAAAACCGAGCAGGTTGTTGATGTAAAGCTCTGAATCCAGCTCTGATCTCCACGTCTCCACGACTGAAGCACCATACGAAGAGCACCGCATCATTTTCACGTCACTGCCAACATGGCGCACTGTTTTGTGTGTGAATAAATCATGAAATTGGTCCTTCAGAAGGACTCTGAAAGCATTGATCCAAGAATAGCCCTGATGAAATATTAACAGCACCTGACTTGCCCACTGACTCTTAATGCTTACTGCACATTTATGGATTTTTGACGCATACGTGACACGAAAACGAGCCCGTGCACGAATACAAAGGCAAACAATTCTAGGGTTTCTAACAAGTTGTGTCCACGTGGCGCCTTTTTTTTTTTTAGTAATTATGGCATTTGTAAAGGAACACGTGTGTCCTCTGAATATGCAGCATTCTGTGGTTTGAAAACAAAGAACTCAGGGAGTGTTTCAGATTCGTACATGAAATCCTGGAACGACATTTTGATCCTACATATCTTTTAGTTCCTTTATTCTTGTCTATTTGTTTTCATTTCAAATGCACAATACTGCTTGTATTGTTTACTGCTCCTCACTGAATCTGTGACTTTCCACTGTCCAAAGGCCACACACATACACCCACATCATCCTTGCAGACCCTGCCTGGCCCCACCCGCCGGTGATGCCCAAATGGCCACTCAGACACTGGCCTGAATCATTAATGAGCCTTTTGCACATGGCGTTTAAGGAGAAATGACATAGGGTTTCGTTGAGAGACCGGGTACGGGGACTCTGAGCTTTGAAAAATTAAAAGCAGACTGTCAGTCTGGGAGGTGAAGATGCGTCTGGCTCTGGGATTTTGTGGACATTTTGCAAAGGCAACCTTTTCTTCTCTTTCTATTAAGAAGCTTGAGGTTGAGCTCCACACTGAGGTAAGAGTGGTTAGTTATCAGAGCTTTTCCTCCTTTTTCCTGACTGCTTCGGTTTATTCCGTGAGAGGGTTTCATGTTGTGAACTGAACCAGCTTGTGGCCCCTCTGTCATCTATAGAAATATGTTCTTTGATTATAGCAGAGGAACTCCGTTAGCATCGCTCATGCACAAGTAATTGCATTACTTTCGCTCCTCGTCTTCCTTCATTTTCCTGGTTCCACACATTTTGCATCTTGTGCTTTCAAAGAACAGGATCTGGCTGCGAGGCAGGCGGTGGAGTTTGCTGAGAGGGAGAGGAGAGGAAGGTTGGGAGTTAATTAGCTCGGTGCTATGCATAGCAGGCTGTTTGGTATGCAGCGTTGATGCCTGTCTTTCTCATACTGTACTGAAAACCTCTAATCCATTTCATGAAGTGGGTCAAACCTGCACAAAGGGTCTTTTTTTTGGTGGGGGGGGCATTTGCTGTTGTTTGGAAATGCGGTGTGTTGCAGCTGATGTTTGTACTGTGAAATGATTTCAGGTGTGTGTGTGTGTGTGCTCTTGCACCTCTGCGTCCTTATTATGCTGAATTTTTACACTGGCTGTTTACGAATGAGTCTGAGGTTTGACAGTTGAGCATGAGTTGGTGCGGTCAGCAGCTACCAGTGTTTATAATGAGCATGCAGGTAGGTGATTTATTGTCTCGGGGCTTTCTGTGGACTCGCTGGTTATTGCACAGATTCGAACTCTGCCCCTTGGCTACGGGACAGCCCGCTGTGTTTTGCCAACCGCCGATGTTGGACGGAGACGCACCAAAATCCCTCCCCGCGCTCATCATCACCGATCAATAACTCATTTCTCATCTGTTTCCTGTTCCCTAGGCCACAGAGAACGAACCGGGTGACATGGACCTGAGTGGCCTGCCAGAGACCGCCGTCGACTCCGAGGAGGACGACGATGAAGAGGACATCGAGCGAGCGTCGGATCCCCTCATGAGCCGGGACATCGTGCGTGACTGCCTGGAGAAGGACCCGATGGACAGAACCGATGATGACATAGGTGAGCACCCAGTCGGGGTTTTATTGTCTCTCTCTGTCTGCGCTACGAGTTACAGAACAAACTGCTGTGAGCGTCAGTGTTTGCACCTCATGAACAGCGCTGTTGTAAATTCAGTGACACTTCTGTAGAGGTTCTGTGAAAAACACAGAGTTGCTCTCAGCTGGGACAGCGCTCGTCCTAATTTGAGATTAATTCAGTTCTCTATGAAAGCCACACCCTCGCTTCTTATTTAAATCGGTCACAGTAAATTTACATTTGTCTGAAGTCTGAACTCGCTCTCATTTACGATGTAAGCTTTCGAGTAATTCTCAAAGCCACATCAGGCTCCCAGTATCTCAGCCCTCAAAGCTGTGACTCAACTCCAATGATAGTGATAGGCATGTTTTAAAAAATAAGTCCACATTCTCAGAGCTTAGCTACAGATGTGGACTGAGGGAGGATGATGCACTGAATGTAGAGACAGTAAGAACGAGTGCCAACCTCCCTCCCCTCCCCTTTCGCTGATCCCGCCACTGTACACCCCCCCCCCCCCCCCCCCCCCCCTCCCTCCCTCCCTCTGCCGGCAGGCTTTTCTAGGTCACTCCAGCACATCCTCTCGCCTCACCTCTCCCAGCACATTAAACTTTCAGTGCTTCCGCAGCTTCACACACAACGCTGTTGCCATGCCAAGCACAGGTCAGCCTGAACGCCAGACTGCTGCCGGCCAGCCAGTGAAGGCGCGGCGGGTGATAGACCGATGAAGAGAGGAAATAAATTTAAACAATAAAAAAAAAAGACAACATGAACATTAGCATAAACCTTACTCTGCAAGATTTCGGTGTGTGCAGATACTGTGTTAATAAAAACTGTTTACAGTAAAGTCTGAGGATTATCCGGAGTAACAGGGAAACCTTGCTCTTCGGTTTTTCAATTGTGATTTTTTTTTTTTTGGGAGCTTTGAGCAGCACAGAGGGAATTCAGTGCAGCTATTGTTAGATACAGACGGGCAAGAGATTAAAGGAAAACCTGAAAACGAGTGGAGTCAAAGCCAGCATCCACAGGGCAGGAGGGGGTCACTGACTGATTTGATTAATATGAAAATGATGATGAAGTGAATCCTTCGCTCTGGCCTTCACAGTCGCCACATCTCAACCCCTATTTTTTTAATTTTGCACCGACGTGTTGGAAATCTCTCTCCACCGCCGTCATCGAAAAACACCAAATGAGGGAATATGTTCTGGAATAAAACTGTTCAACCCTCCAGTCCATTTCAGACTTACCAAGGTGCACTGAAGCTGTTCTGGCAGCTCGCCGTGTCCCGACACCTTAATCTGTCCCCCGTCTGTGCCTCGAGGGATGTGTGAGAAAAATGTGTTTTTTTTTCTCTTTTGTTCTTGGTCATTTAGAGGAGCAGAACCTTTAAATTAGATCATCGCTGACAGAGCGCTCAGGTCCAGTGTCCCCGGTGAACTCGCACGGAGGTCACCGAGTGAACTGTCAGCGATTATTCTTGGCGTGCCTTGGAAGCTCATATCAATGGAATTGATATTTGGCTTTATGTTCTCCAGATAATGATTCCGCCGTCGGCTAATCATTGCGGCGATGATCCGTTTTGATGCTCGGCCTCCAGCTCGTGCCGCCTTGGCTCGAAGCGAGGGCAGCGCAGGCTCGCCAAGAGCTCTGCGTGTCCTCTCTCTCTCTCTCTCTCTCTCTCTCTCTCTCTCTCCTCTGGGTGTCAAGACTCTGTTTGCTCTTTTTTTCTCAACCTCCTCCTCTTCCTCCGCTGTCTCTCCTCTGTCCCTCACACAGAGCAATTACTGGAGTTCATGCATCAACTGCCAGCATTCGCAAACATGACCATGTCAGTGAGGAGGGAACTCTGCGCCGTCATGGTTTTCGCCGTGGTCGAACGCGCCGGCACCATCGTTCTCAATGATGGAGAGGAGGTGTGTGTCCATCCATATTCATCCCCACACACACACACACACACACAAACCTGGTCTTGTGACTTTGTCTTGCCTTTAATTGTATTTTTATATATATATGTGTGTGTGTGTGTGTGTGTGTGTGTGTGTGTGTGTGTGTGTGTGAGGCAACTGAACCTCAGTCTCACCCCTTCACACCAATGAATCTTTCTTTTCCCATTTGATGTTTTTTTTTCTGCTCTATTAAACCTGAATGGGTGAACGTCTCTTATCACCGGGCCTCAGTACGATCCCCCAGGCAACTGAAGCAGGCGTCACATTTTCTCTTTCTCCCTGCTCCAGACATGACACGAGTTTCAATCAGCACAATTTGGGTTTTTTTTTTTTTGTTTTTTGCTATAAGCTACTCAAATAATAGGGCGCAGAACTTGGCTCGAAGGCCCGGACACTTAAGTGAAAGTCCGGTCGTAGAGAATTCAGGGTTCATCGAGCATATTGTTGCTGTCGGGGGTGAAAGCTGTGAGTCTACAAATTGCCAGCTTTCCAGGAATTCTTAAACAGAATTAGATTTTCTTCATTTCAATCAAGCAGTTTCTACTCATAACAATACTTGCGGTGTATTGCAGCTTATGGTTCTAGTTGTGTTTTGCTGGACGGCTCCAATATTCCCGTGCTATCGCTGTATCCCTCCGAGGAAAGTCAGAAACCATCTGTTAGCTGCAGCGGTCGCCTTGTGGTTCGTTTTGATAAATAACATCGACTGATTAAGGGACAACAGCTGCTGGGAATATTATTAGCCTGAACTTCTTCTGATCTACAAAGTTAGTATTGTTGTAGTGGCCTTTCTTTTCTCCCTCCAACGTCTAACTACTGTAACCGTGTGTTCTGGTTAGTTGGACTCCTGGTCAGTGATTCTGAACGGGTCGGTGGAGGTGACGTATCCAGACAGCCGGACAGAGATCCTGTGTATGGGCAACAGCTTCGGGGTGTCACCAACCATGGAAAAGGAATACATGAAGGGCGTGATGAAGACCAAGGTGGACGACTGCCAGGTAAGATCATAATGTTCTTGCTCAGGATCAGTGAGCTCTTCGCCTGTCCTCTGTGGCTGCGTCCGCACTGCTACGTTTTCACTTTAAAATAACGTTTTCAAATGAAAATGACTAGCACGGATGAGAGCCAATCAGGAGAGACCATGGGTGTCTACATCATCATTTCCAAAGGTCTCTGTAATCGCCTGTCCAGACGACAACGAAACCCCAGAGTTTTCAAACTAAATCGGGATCAGCAGCGTTTCCAAACGTCTCTCCATTTTCAGCGATCGAAAACTCCAGAGTCGTGTGTCTGTAGCATGTATCTCATGGCACAAACTCTGCCATCGTATGATATTAATTCCCACTGTGACCCACTTGTGCAGAAAGTATTTGCACCCATGACACAAAGTGGTTTTGGCCTTAGATGTGAGAAATAACAATTCAGAGAAGAAGAAAAAAGGCCAGTTCGTGTAAAAGAGAAAGATCACATTTTTTTGCATCGTGTCTTGAAAGAGATGAAATACGAAACAGTGAAAGTAAAGACCCTGAAATGTTTTAGTCCTTTAATCATCAGGAGCTGAGCTCATCAGGCTGAGATGAGAACATCTTTGCTCGTAATTAGTGAAAGCCCCTTTTTTCATAATTTATCTCTGGGAATAGTAGTTTAGTTGCTATGCAGAATTTATTTCTAGTCGTCTGGTATCAGTTTTATTTTATTAATTTAACTTTCGTTTGTCCGTTCATTTATGAGTTCCAGTCAGTTGCTCTGTAAGAAATGACGCTAACAGATCAAGAATCAAGAGGATCCAGTGACAGAAATATCAAACATGTTTAAAACAAACCAAACGCAGGAGAAATATTTATGTTTGTTTCAGAATGAATTAAATCTGTGTCTAACTCTCGCTGTGCTTGGTCTCGTCCAGTTTGTGTGTATAGCCCAGCAGGACTACTGCTGCATCCTCAACCAGGTGGAGAAGAACATGCAGAAGGTGGAGGAGGAAGGGGAGATCGTCATGGTGAAGGAGCACCGCGAACTGGACCGCACCGGCACCAGGAAAGGACACATCGTAATCAAGGTGACAAACCGACGTTTCAGGAGTCTCGGTGTAACATCAGACAGCTGAGTGATGACGTATCTTATCCTGATAACTAACAATACAATGATGAACCTCAGGGCACACCGGAGCGTCTCACCATGCACCTAGTGGAGGAGCACTCAGTGGTGGACCCCACCTACATCGAGGACTTCCTGTTGACCTACAGGACCTTCCTCTCCAGCCCCATGGTCGTGGGCAAGAAGCTCCTGGAGTGGTTCCACGACCCCAGTCTCAGGGACAAGGTGCGGGCAGGAGGACTTTTACTTACCTGCATGAAATAATTCAAATATTAATGTTGTTCCCCTTCTCTATATCACACTTCCTGTCACTATTCACTGTCCTATCGAATAATAAAGTCATAAAATGGGCAAAATAATAACTTTAAAAATGAAAATACAGAATTTATACCCTTTGAAATATCGGTTTAACAAAAGTTTTAGACATCTGTGAGTCAGGATGAACAGAACAGTATGTTTACACAACCAGTAAACCAGTAAACCGTGTGTTGACCTGTGCTGATCATGTGATTGCTCCAGGTTACACGGGTAGTCTTGCTGTGGGTAAACAATCACTTCAACGACTTTGAGGGTGACCCCGCCATGACTCACTTTCTGGAGGAGTTTGAAAACAATCTGGAAAAAGAAGTAAGTGTAACGAGCGAGATTGTGAACATGCAAAACTCGATTTGGTTCATTTCTTTTCTTTTCTAAACTTCATCCTCACGTGTTTGTGTTTGTGTGTGTGTGTGTGTGTGTTATCTTTGCAGAAAATGTGTGGGCACCTCAGACTGTTAAATATAGCATGTGCTGCTAAAGCCAAGCCGCGGCTGGTGACACTGACCAAGCCGTCCAGGGACTCTCCACTGGCGTTCAGCCTTCTCGGAGGTCAGGAGAAAGGTTTCCGCATCTTTATCGATGCCGTGGAGCCCGGGAGCAAGGCAGCAGAAGCCGGCCTTAAGCGTGGGGATCAGGTAAGATATCTTTCGTCTTTACCGTTTTAACTGTCATCGCACAATGTGTTTGGTGTCTCAGTAGAGGAAGCTTCCACCATCCTCCATGACATCCTCTACATTTACCATCCTAACGTGTCTGTGAGCAAACATCGCTACTGCTTCTGCTTTGAGAAAGTGTCTGCAGTTTGTTAAAATCTTGGGATTTCCTCTTGAATTTTAGGGATAAAAACTACCTTCAATATATATATAATAACCTCAGAGTTTCACAAGTTTAGCAGTCTCAAATTTTTTTCTTTCTGTAGGCTGTGATTGTGAAGAGAAATCACCCCCGTCACACAGAGCAGCACTAGAATTGATCCTTTTTTCTTTTTTTTTTTTTTTTCCTGTCTAAGTTAATTTTTGTTGTGAAATTGGTTTTACATTTTTTGCTCTAACTGGCATTAAAAGGCTGCAGGCACCCCGTGCTGGCTTTCTCCTCACAACTTGAATTTCTCAAACATTTTCACACATTTCAGTCCTCAGGGCTTTAAGCAAAGTCCCTTAATCCTCGAAACCATCTTGAGAGTGTGTGGATGCGAGTTAAGCCCTCTTGACTCCAAACATCCCCTGCAGCTGTTTCCCCCAAAAGGAAGCAGAGAAGCTGACATCCTTGGAAGCATTCACTCTCTCACACCCGCTTACACCTTCCATTTTTTCCACAGCCTCACTTACTGCCATCGTTTACTCGGGACCTATCATTTCAGAGCTTTAGTATTAATCTCAGTGGTTTTGACATCGGGTCATTAGCAGCAGTCCCTCAGTTGTAAACTTCAGCATCTCACTGATCCCGAAGCAGACATTTGGTTTTGTGAGTGAGTCTTTATCGGCAGCAGAGGGACGGCCGGTTCTTACATCACAGTCAAAGGTGACTTCCTTCTCCACTAAAGAGGAAGCGGTGAAGCCTGGTTGGCACATTGTGTTTAAATGCAAATATCCGGCTCCTGTACAGAGGTCAAGCTGTTCAGACAAAGACATGGCAATTGGAAGGTGGCATGTCCGACGTTAATGTCAAAACCATGTGTCAGACTGAATGTCATGATGCACAACACAGCCAGCGTTTGGCAGTTTATTACCTGCCTTTGTTCGCTGAATGAAATGTAGTACAGAGGTCGTTACCTGGCTCGTTTCCTTTACTTCACGGTTCAACACTTTTCTGCAAAGATCCAATACAGATTTAAGGATTTTTTTTTTTGTCGTAGCACTCATGTTTACATTTTTCTCCAAACATTAATGGATCATTTTACCTCCTTAGACCTTTAAAATCATTCAAATTAATCACTTTGAAAAGGAAAAATAACAGTTTGACCAACTTGGCACAAAACAAATGAGACCATTAACAGACATTACTTTGTTTGCAGGGGTCAGAATCACAGAGTTCAACACGTGGCCGCTGCATAATCACCTCTGCTGCTCTGAATAATTGTGTCGTTAGTAAGACGTGAAGTCTGTACCTGTGTGATGGACGGTCAGGGAGATGTACCTGATGGATTTCTTCTCTCTGCAGATCTTGGAGGTCAACGGGCAGAACTTTGAGAATGTCCAGCTCAGCAAAGCCAACGAGATTCTGAAGAACAACACTCACTTGTCCATAACTGTGAAAACAAACCTCTTAGGTAAGGTTTCAAATGTCAAATTTGTGAGAAAAGTTCACCTTTTTGTTTACATTTTGTCCTTTGTTATATGTCCTTTACATACAGGAATCAAAACCCATTAAAATAAATAATGAAAGACAAACAGAAAGTGCTCAAAGACTAAAAGAAAAGAGAAAGAGAGGAGCTGGCAGGAACTCTAAATGATGTAACACAGAGAACATGACTCGTCTCTTGACGTCTCTTCCCTCCTTCCCAGTGTTTAAAGAGCTGCTAACGAGGCCAGAACACGAGCATGACCTGGATGGTGAGGAGGAACACGACAGAAAGAACGGGGCGCCGCACCTTCCAAAGATCGGAGACATCAAGAAGGCGAGCCGCTACTCCATCCCCGACCTGGCGGTGGACGTGGAGCAGGTGATGGGCCTGGAGAAGGTCAGCAAGAAAGCCAAGACCAACACGGTGGGAGGACGCAACAAGCTGAAGAAGATCTTCGACAAGACGCTCACCAGCATCCTGCCTCCTAAACCATACAAGTAATAACAGCAATAACATGTTCACATGTGAAGTGACTTTTATTACAAACCAAACTGACCACACAAACAGTCGTTGGGCTTCCCCTGTTGACAGTTCTAGATGGATGTTTGATTTTAATACCCAGTAATCATGTTAGATTGTGTTGGTAAACTGCACGCAGCATGCCTGTTCACCAGATTAGCAGGTCTGTGATTATCTTATATTAAAAAGATGCTGAAAGTGAGACAGAGAGAGAGAGACAGTGAAAGACAGTTTGTATTTTCCTCTTTAGTTCTCTGTGCAGAGACGAAGCAGTTACATATTCCACTCTCTGCACTTATTCCTGACATTGCATCATGCAACTCTGCGCTACGGGATCGATCAGTCACCGGCTGAGCTGAATCTGAAAGATATATCCAAAATAGTCAGAAGATGGAGGTTTTTCCCTGAAGATTAAAAAGCCTAATAATGTATTTTATCACAATATAATAATTGCATCTGATGTTAAAGGAGATGATGGTGTATATTTTTGAAATTTTTGCAAGATAGATTAGAGATACTGATGCCATTGGAGCCACATCAGCTGTGCCAGCACTGAGCTTTTCTAGCTGTCGTTGCTAAGGACAACAGGTTTGTCATCTGGTTTGTTGTTCTGATGCTCTAGCAGCCGGTCCAGGACTCAGATTGATCTTTCTGTTCACTGAGCCGAATGTGATCGCACCAGTCAACCGGTCTTTGGTGTGAAATGTGGATCTATTTCATGTGGAATATATTCTGTGCAGCCAGAGGTGTCCACGCCTCCCGCTTCTTGCCAACACAGACATCGCCCCCTGTCTTTTGTTGACAGAACTGCGGTCTCACCCATCCCATGCTCTCCCTCTCGCCCCCACAGTGACGTGTGCGTGGGCCAATCGCAGGACGACAGCATTGTGGGGATGAAACAGTCCAAACAGATCCCACCGGCTCTGCCCGTCAGCGGGAACCTGTCGTCGTCAAACCCGGATCTTCTGCAGTCGCACCACCGCATCCTGGACTTCAACAACCAGCCTGGTGGGTTTCTAACTGTCATCTGGATAAAATGTGAAACTGGGACCTTTTGTCGCAAAAATCACTTTTATTTTGTTTTCTTTAAACATTTGACATCATCATTTTAAAATAAGATCAAACAAATGTCCTTTATTTGAATTAAATCTTTTATGGCTAATTTGTGTTAGAAACCTAATACACTGTAAAGAGGCAGTTGAGATTTTAATATTTAGGAACCCTGAGAAGTGTTTTTTAAATATTGGACACCAGATTATGATAAAATATTAAATCTATACCCTTTTCTGGAAATGTATTTGATTAGCAATTTGACTAACCAAGGTCACCTCAAGGTCTGTTTAGTAGCTTTTCTGCGTCTTTCGATCTTTCACACGATCTTCATCAACAGATGGAGCCTGCCCGGTTGTCATAGAAACATCTTGTCCATGACCTCGAGGTTTACCAAGGTCAAAAAGGAAACTCGTTTGAAACACAGTTTATAGATAAAACAACCAGGTTTAAATGTTTGTTTATGAGATAATCCACTGGTATCGCTTCACATGGATGCAACAAATTTGAAAATATAAATCGTGGTTATTGATTTGCAACACTGGTTAATATTAAAGATATATGTGTGACAGCTTATATCACAGTATATACATTCACATCATCCAGCCATTCAATCAGTTTTATCACTCTGCCACATGTATAGAGCCACTTTTACTATAAACTCTATATTTTTACTGCATCTTCATTAACTCCTGTCCATCACATGTTGTTTATGTCCTTCCAGTTCCAGTCATACTGAGTGAGTACATTCTCTCCCCGTGATCCTGCCTCTCCAGGCACAGCCGAGTCTTTGTCAGTGCCGTCAGACTCGCAGACATTAATGAGCTGCTGTACTGTAGTTCGCTGATGTAACACAAACTCAGTTAATCTGCATTCATGCTTGTGGATGCTAATTGAGTAACGCTAACAGCACTGACCTCTCAGTTTTCTGTGGGCACATGGAAGGGGATTTCTGTCACGGAGATTTGGGATCATATGATTTGTGTGGAGGAAGTGTGTCTCTGATCAAACTAATGAATTATGGGAAATGAGGTTTTGTGGGTGACATCACAAAAGGTGCTGGTGTGTTTTTGCTAAAAGAAAATGCTGGGAAGATGGAATGGCTTTTGGTAAATTAAAAAGAGAAAAATCACGGCTGTTACTGAGACTTCGTAGTAAAACGATGTTGATGAATAAGAATGAATCCTCATTACCACGATGTGTTGTCCGCAGATATGTCAGACCAGGTGTTACGAGTCTTCAAGGCGGACCAGCAGTCTCGGTACATCATGATCGGGAAGGACACGACGGCTAAGGAGGTGGTGGCCCAGGCCATCAGGGAGTTCGCCCTGACTGCAGCAGCGGAGGCTTATTCACTATGCGAGGTGTCCGTCACACCAGAGGGCGTCATCAAACAGAGGCGGTTACCAGACCAGCTTTCTAAACTAGCCGACAGGATCCAGCTGAGCGGCAGGTAATGATGTCTCCGGACGCCACACTGGCTAAATAAAGGGAAAGAAAATGAATAATGTTAACAGTTATTTTCATCATCAAATCATTTTTACACTTAAATATCCAACGTTATTTAAGTGTTTGGTATTTTTGCTTAATTAAAACAATCTCTTATTGAATTTTCAGTTGTTTACTTGATCAATTATTTGTTTCAGCACTAAAATGAATTTTAAAAATCGCACGTTTTCCTCCGTCATCAGATACTACCTAAAGAGCAACATGGAGACAGAGACGTTATGTTCAGATGAGGATGCCCAGGACCTCCTTCGAGAAGGCCAGATCTCTCTGCTGCAGCTCAGCACGGTGGAGGTGGCCACTCAGCTGTCGATGCGGGCCTTCGAGCTCTTCTGTGCCATCGAGCCCACCGAGTATATCGACGACCTGTTCAAGCTGCGCTCCAAGACGGGCTCAGCCAGCCTGAAGCGCTTCGAGGAGGCCATCAATCACGAGACCTTCTGGGTGGCCACGGAGGTGACGCGGGAGCCCAACCAGCTGAAACGCATGAAGACCGTCAAACACTTCATCAAGATTGCGCTGCACTGCCGCGAGTGCAAGAACTTCAACTCCATGTTTGCCATCATCAGGTGAGAGGGGGGAACGAGTTCTGCACCATGTTTTACTGAGTCGATTTGGTTTTTCATCTTATTTATTCTATAATACTTCAACTATAGCTTCTAATAAAAGACAGCAATCAACTAAACCAGATTAATTGAACATGTGGTCCTCCCCACAGCGGTCTGAACCTGGCTCCGGTCTCCAGACTGAGGGGAACTTGGGAAAAGCTACCGAGCAAGTACGAGAAGCTGTTCGGGGACCTGCAGGACCTCTTCGATCCTTCCAGAAATATGGCCAAGTACAGGAATGTCCTCAACAATCAAAACCTCCAGCCACCAATCATCCCCCTGTTCCCCGTCATCAAGAAGGACCTCACCTTCCTACACGAAGGTAAGATCATGTGTCTTTTATAAACGTTATTCACCTGATTCCACCTCCAACATGGTGCCATCTTGTAAAGCTGACAGTAAATTCACCAGTGACTGAAATACTGTCCGTTTGATGTATGAAATTAATTCAGATTGTAAACAGAAAGATAAGTTTTCAAACTGTGAACTTAGTGAACTTAACATTTCAATAAACGCTAGCAAAAAAAATTTAAATATGATATTTAAATGTAATTTAGTAATTGTGTCATTTAAATGTTTAATGTAATTTGAATATTTTTTTATAAATGTGACCAAAACACACCAAACTGTGAATTCCACCATTTTGAGGCTACTCCTCTAAGCTAGGCTAGCTGCCTTTTTAGTGAGGCTAGTTTAGCTTGTATTGTTTTGTTTTTCCTCTGTTCTTTGAATTTAGCTGCCCACTGTTTTATTTACGCTGTATAAGTGAATTACTATGATAAGGTATGGGCTGATGAATACATCATGGCTATCTCCCCAGCTAGCTTTAGCATTAAGATAGCTTTCTTGCATTAATGCTAACTCTCAGTTGATTTGCTTTTGTAGCAACTGCAGATTTAATACGTGGCTTCCTTAGAAATCAGACATTATCTTGCAGTTATGATTTTTTTATGTGATAAAACAAAGAGAGTGTCAGTTTCTGGTGTAGTGCAGCTGTTTGTTCCTGCTGTGCTTCTGCTCGATATTATATGTGTGACTTGTTGGTATTCACCTTCTTTTCGTCCCCCTGTTTCTCAGGCAATGACTCTAAGGTGGACGGCCTGGTGAACTTTGAGAAGCTGAGGATGATTGCCAAAGAAATTCGCCATGTTGGTCGCATGGCGTCCGTCAACATGGACCCGGCCCTCATGTTCCGGACAAGGTGAGGACACTTTAAAAAAGACAAAACAAAAACAAAAACAAAGCCAGATTTCAGGTAATTAGTGACCCTTCACCCTCCCTGTAGGACCAGTCAGCACACTTCTGACTAACCAAACTGTGTGGGGTTAGCCAGTTCACATAGATTCAGAAAAGATTTCTGCATCACGCTTTTCTTTCAAGCAGCTGTTCCCTCTGGCAACTGTTTCCTCTGGCAACTGTTTCCTCTGGTAACTGTTTCCCCCATACACATTGTTGGCATAAAATGTGCACAGTGCTCCCGTGAAAGTGTTTGTCTTTGTCTAATGATGTCTTTTCCTAGTGGAGTGTTGCCATTTGATTTCCTCTCCGCTGACTGTCATGTGGGTCTCTGGTGAAATTTGCTTCTCTTTGGTGATCTTGGTGGTCTTTCCTGTCCTAAGCTTTGTCCCCTTCTCTCTTTCTCTCTCTCTACTCATCCACCCTTTGCCCCCCATGCTTCTCTTGTTCATGGCACCCGCCCTCTCTAGGAAGAAGAAATGGAGAAGTTTAGGGTAAGTTTGGTGACCCCTGCAGCCTTTTGCATTCCCTGCACCACGACCTTTGTATCCCGCCAATATGCGCGCTTCTTTTCCTCTTCGTTTCCATTAACCGGTTTGAGTTGAACCCTCCCACTAACACTGCCTGACCCTAACCGAAGGGCATGAATTAAACAAAGGTCACTTATGCTGACGTAGCTATTTACCACATAATGTTTGTGACACGCAGAATATCACTTCTCTTTCATTCCTAAACCAATACACATATCTCCTAAACATGCAACAAATCATTACTAATCCAGGGATCTAGCCTTGCAAAGCAAACGTGACCTCTTGTGATGTGTTGTTTTACCTAACAATATGCATGCAACGTCTTTGAGGTTTGATCTGTGCATCAAACCTCCAAACAGCCAGAGATTCTGGATATAAAGTTTGTTTGTTTTTTTTTATCATGCTTTACATTCTTGTGGTCAAATGGGACATCATTGAGCACACTGGGAAACATACACACATACACATTACATTCACCTAAAGAGAGAAGGAGGTTTTCACTTCTGTATCCCATGATTATGATTTTAGCATCTTGTAATTATGAGAAAACTGTCATTTTCTCATAATAATGAGACGTCAATCTGAGAAACATGAGCTGCTTCGCTGTAATCACGACACGCTGAAGTCATATTTATAAGTATTTTTCTTTTCTTTGGTGAATGCAATGTGTAGAAATTGTGTGTTTTTTTTATTTTTTTATTTACAGTCGGAAATGAAACCTGATAAATTTCTTTCCGGTGATTTCTCAGTGACTGACACTGAAGCCCTTGTTCTGTTACTGTTTGTCTGAAACCATGTGCAAAGAAAAAGACTTTAACTGCTACTACAACCAGCTCTGACTCAAGCCACAGAAATGTAAACTATGACCGTGTTACACTAGTAGAACGCCCCCCGCCCCCCTTTCTACTCCCCTGTTGTTTGACTATAACCCCCCCCCACCCAAACTGCCTGGAATGTCTGGAATGTATTGGTGTTGAGAAGAATACCTAAAGCTGCTCTCTGCATGTCCTAGTTTAAACACCATGCCCTCTGTGCAGCCCAGTAGCGTATCAGTACATCCAGAACTGACTCTAGGTTCCTTCACCGTCTAAAACAATATCTTTCTTCCATGTTTTCGTGTGTCTTCCTCTGTATCTGTGCGGGTGTCCTCGTGTGCGACCAGGTCTCTAAGCCAGGGTAGTGCCAATGCGGCAGTGCTCGACGTCACCCAGACGGGCGGGCACAAGAAGCGGGTGCGTCGCAGCTCCTTCCTGAACGCCAAAAAGCTTTACGAGGACGCGCAGATGGCCAGGAAGGTCAAACAGTACTTGTCCAACCTCAGCCTGGAGACGAACGAGGAGAGCCTGCAGACGCTCTCGCTGCAGTGCGAACCCTCCATCAGTACGCGTGAGTTTGTGACACAGCTTTGTACACACACACACACACACACACACACACACACACTAGTTCCCAGGATTCACAGCCCAGAGGCAGACAGGGTGGGACCGCTGTAGTAACACGACACTCAGACTCGTTGGCAGGGAATAAGAACGGCTGAACCAATCGGCCATTTTCACATTGTTAATTTGATCCACGAAACAAACCTCACTGTCCATCAGCAGAAAACTCCTCATATCTCCTCATGAGCCCGTTCTTTCTCACCAAACTCAGTACCCAAGAATGCCGGTGGGAAACGACCCGACACCTCCCCAGTCGTGTCCAGAGCTGCCAGTCAACAGAGGGGCCAGTTGGCCAAAGGAAACCAGGCCCTCCAGGTCCCCGCCGTGGCCCTGTACCCATCCCGAAAGAAAGTGCCAGTCAAAGATCTGCCGCCTTTCGGTAAGATTAAGATCATTGAGATGCTTTCAGATGCTCTAATAATAATGAATCCTTTTTAATTACTTTACATTTATCACCCTCATGGTGCTTGACAAGTTGTATTTCATTAACAGGACGAACATTTTCTCATATAGAGGTGTTTGTTTTGAAAAATGTGCTTGAATTCAACAATCACTGTAATAATTCCAGTACCACTCGCCCCTAGAAAAAGCTTTATATATTCTTCTTTCCTGGGTGATTTCTCTTGATAACAGCGTGGAGGCCATTGCCTTGTTTTCTCTTCCACATCCTGTAATCTGCAGACAATAGCAGAGCCGGCCTTCGTAGCTTCTCTGTGGTGTTGCTGCCACCTAGAGGCCGTCTGACAACAAGCACGCACAGGGAGGAAAAAAAATCCCAGACAAAGCAGTTTAGCATCCCAATACCCTCGGGGGGGAATGGCAGCGTCCCTGATGCTAATTCTGCTCATCTTCTCGCAAAATGTCCACAGGCACCAGTTCTCCTCAGTCTCTGAAGAAGATCCTGTCTCTGTCAGAGGAGGGGAGCGACAGGCACCGGAGGCCGCCAGAGGACACAGTGTCCAACGCCTCCTCTCAGCTCTCGTCCCCTCCCACCTCCCCCCAGAGCTCGCCCAAGAAGGGTAAGTAAGCCAATAATCCTCCCTCCCTCCCACACCACTCTCCAGGCTCCTTCTCTCAGGTCATGATGTGCCACACATGCCACCTGGTGGTTGCCTTCATGAATTGCATCAAGTTTCAGCTTCTTCTTTTTTTTTTTGCAAAGTGTGTTTTTACCTTGTTTTCCACCTTTTTCCAAGACAAGATCATTTTGTTGCTTTGGAGACTTCTTAACCGGATCTCCTTTTACTTATTGAATAGATGTAGTAATTAGCACTTTCACCGAAATGAGTAGATGTAAGTGAAACAAACAAACCACTATGACAACATGCACTAATTAGCAGCTGTCGTCAAATCCCTGCACGCTGAACCTCACCACAAAAAAAGACAGTAGGTAACCAGAGCTGCTCGCCCAGCTCCGGTCTACAAAGTGTTGAACCTGTCATGTGTTTGTCTTTGGTTGTTGTCACAGAGCTGTGAACATGAGCAGACCGCAGGCTCAGGAATACGTGCCCCACCTCTTTACCCGCCGCTGCAGCCACAGATAAACTAGCACTGGTCTGGTGGTGAACAGGTTCCTGTTGGTCTAAGATCTATCGAAATCTATCAAATTTGAATATATTCGTTTATGAAAAATATCATAAATAATGATACAAAAGTTTAAGACTTTTCTCTGCCTCAAAAAGAGTGAAAATTGCTCAGTTTGATCCAAAAAGATTAGTGAGCGATGACGAGCATCAGAAATGTTTCTTGTTTCTTGCAGCTGCCTCTGTCTGCAGCTGGACTGGATGGTTCGACCTCCGCACTCTGAATAATCTGGCTTTGTAGAAAGACCTCTGTTGTTTTTGTGTTTCTGGAGCTGAAGTTTAAAGTGACTTAACAAACTGTTTTTGTCATTACTGAAACCTGGAAGCTTTTGTGAGTCCGTGTGTCTCCTGGTCGAGGCTAATCCCGGTCCGTTGGCACTTCCTCTGTTTGCTCCGCATCTTTAAATTTACAGTGACGCTTCCTTTAAACATTCCTTCCTCTCCTCAGACGCAGAAGTATGGAGGAAGAGGAGAGGTCACCGGGTTGACTTATGCTGATGATGGCTGGGAAATATGACCACTTGGCTATTAAACTCTATAGCTGAGCTACAGCAAATACCGTGATGACAGTCGCCTATAACGAGGAAATATGTTCTTACATGTGTCAGCAGTCAGCAGCAGTGATTTCTCTATTCAGTGTTGTGCAACTCCCAGTCGTGTCACAGTTATTATCTCAACTTTTCCACACTGTTCAGCGCTGTGTTGTCGTAGTAAACCGCCGTTTCAGTAAGAATCTGATGCGCTCATCCCCGAGGAGCCGGCTGACTAACTCGGAAACGTCGCTGTACGATTACCCTGTGTGTTTAAAAACTGACAGAGACAAGATATGTGAATTAGAGACGATTTATGGTGCGAGGAAGAAGGAGTCAACCTGCCATACGTTATTTTGATGTCTCATCGGGGGATTGGAGCTGTGTGTTGGAGTTTGGCTGAGAGCCACTCAGCACACAGGAGGCTGTTAGGGCTTTTGTGTAGCGCTGTATATTCCTGAGTCATTTAGTCTTGTCTGGTTCACTCTTCGCAAAAACGTTGGTGGGACTGAAGTTCACAAAAGAATCAAAATTGAAATCGAAGTCTCTCTCTTCATCGTCCAGGTTACAACAGGATGGGAGACGCCTACTCAGACTCCGGTCACAGCGAGATCTCGTCTCGCTCCAGCCTCGTCAGTAACTCGTCTTTCGACATGGCGCAGGAGGAGAGGAGGCTCCGTCACTCTGGAGGAGTTGGGGATTCTCACATCGGGGGGCCGAGGCTGGAACGAAGAGCCACGACCGACCCCGACCAGTACAGCCTGGGGTAAGAACACCGAGGACTCAGTCAGAGAATCTGTTGTTTTATTTGTCTCACTTTAAAAACTAATTGTTTTGTTTTTTTTCGTACCACATCGCAGGTCGTATTCATCGATGCAGGACTGTCGGGGTATTTACGCCGGCTGCCCGACAGTTCTCTCCTCGCCCAGTTCAGAGGAGCTAACTCAGGATCAGGGCGATCGCGTTTCTCTCGATGCTGCAGACAGCGGCCGCGGCTCCTGGACTTCCTGCTCCTCCGGTTCCCATGACAACATCCAGACCATGCAGCAGGGACGTAGCTGGGAGACTCTGGCCTTTAGTGTAGGCGGCGGCGGGGGCGGCATCGGAGGGCTCCCTCCTGGCGGACCGGAGGCCTTTTTAGGAGGACCCGCTGCACTGTGGGCAGCGCAGGCCAGGGGGAGCTGGGCGTCGGCCAGCTCCTCTTCATCCTCAGCGGCGTACTGGGGGGAGGACTCTGAGGGTGACACCGGCACCATCAAGAGGAGAGGAGGCAAGGACGTCAACGCCGACCCAGAAACAAGTAGCATCACATCCACGGGGTCAGAGGACGCCAAGCACCTGAGCCGGCCGTCTCCGTCACCCATCACCGCTGGGGGTAAAGGCCTCATTTGTGAGTGACTGCACGTCACAGTCCAGTTGCTTTATCAGAAATACTTCTTCATGGATTTTATTCTAAAAGTATTTCAGGTGCCTCATCATTATCCTCTCTGTTGTGTCCCCGCAGCGCGGAAAGAAAGCCGTTACCGCGAGCCTCCCCCGACTCCCCCCGGCTACACCGCCCTGACCATCTCTGACCTCGCCGAGGGACAACACCCGGCCCCGTCTGTTCCCACGACCACGGCGACCCACTCGGGCCGCCGGCCTCCAGACTACACCACAGCTCTGCAGCGCTCGCGCATGGTCACCCAGTCGCCTGACTCCCACCAGGCTCACCAGGGGGCAAAACAGCGGGCGGGCGGCCTCCACCGCACTCGCTCACCGGCCGAGGAGCAAGAGCCCGATGAGGAAGAGGAGGGTGAGTCCTTGTCTTCCAAACTAGTCGCTCTGAGGAAGCCAAAGCCAGTGGCACAGCACACACCTGAGACTCCCAGACCATGAGAGTGTGTGTACGGGGGTTAACAGGCAGGGCCCCTCTCCCCAAGGCAGGTAAAAACTAATTTATCAGGTTGCCCCCCCCCCCC
>NW_019524860.1:160868-161449 GCF_002814215.2 Seriola lalandi dorsalis
CCCCCCCCTCTCCATTCCAATGAACCTGCATGTGAACAGGAACACACACTTGGACTGAGACTGACCATTTCTTCACACAACCTCCCACAGCACCAGTAGGACCGGTCCCATTTCAAATTACAAATTCTCCGCCAATTGAATTTCAGACATTTTGTATTTATGATCTGGGAATTGTTCATTTGGAGTGGGACCCTCACCTTTAACTCACAATATGTCATCATGCATGAGTCATACTGGTTGGATCAGAAACTCACCACTTCTCTGCCACCACACATTCTGCTCCTCTCTCTCCCTCTCTCTCTCTGTCTCTCTCTCTCTTTCTCTCTCCCTCTCTCTCCCTCTCTCTCTCTCTTTCTCTCGCTCTCTCTCCCTCTCTCTCTCTCTATCCCTCTTTATCCCCCCTCTCTCTCTCTCTCTCTCTCTCTCTCTCTCTCTCTCTCTCTCTATCCCTCTCTATCCCCCCTCTCTCTCTCTTTCTCTCTCTCTTTCTCTCTCTCTCTCCCCCTCCCTCTCTCTCTCTCCTTCTCTCTCTCTTTCTCCTTCTCTCTCTCTTTCTCTCTGTCTCTCTCTCCCTCTCTCTC